>NC_064853.1:83600951-83900951 GCF_024139225.1 Suncus etruscus | reverse complement strand
CATATTTTATAAAGGCAAAGCCAACAAAACAGAATAAGATGAATATGATTTGAATAATCTCTTAATCCTAGAAACACCTTCACCAAAATTTTTACTAATTTACGAAACATCTCCTCCCTCCCTCCCTCCCTCCCTCCCTCCCTCCCTCCCTCCCTCCCTCCCTCCCTCCCTCCCTCCCTCCCTCCCTCCCTTCCTTCCTTCCTTCCTTCCTTCCTTCCTTCCTTCCTTCCTTCCTTCCTTCCTTCCTTCCTTCCTTCCTTCCTTCCTTCCTTCCTTCCTTCCACAAGGGCTTAGGCAGCTCTGTGACTGATTCAGATGGCCAGGCAAGCAATCTGAGATACAAGATTGTTAGTGTTCAGTCTTCTTTCCTTCCTTCCCTCACTCTATGCTTACTTACTCCCAACTCTATGCTCAGCATTCACTCCTGGCAGAGTTCCATATGCAGTGCCAGGTATTTGAGCCTACTTTAACCAAGTATGAGGCAAGCACTTTAAACTCTGCTAACTAAAATCTGTAGTTTTCTTCTTAACTATAGTATTTCTCTGTCTCTAATGATTCTGGGTACTCCCCTTCTCTACTTTATTGTGAATACTTTCTTTGAGGCAATGGGCATGGTTGAAGGAGGTAAGATGCAGCTAATACTTAGAATAATCATATAATAATGTATTTCCAACACTAGGTGAGAAAACAGGAAACTCAGATTTAATCATGGGTCCAATACAGGAGCAGGCATCATCTTAGTCATCTCTCAAAACCTTGCTATAGGCTACTTTATTTGTTATTATTTTCTAAGTAACCCTAAGGTCGAAGGCAAATAATTGAAATGAATTTTATCCATCCTTCCTTCCTGAATTAAGTGCTGAGCCAACTATGAATTGAACCATGGCTATTTAAGCCTAGAGTTAAGTAGATACTGATCATCTGTCCATATCTGACTCAGCAAAAAGGTAGCTTCCCTACAATTAGCAAACACTTTTCAAAATCCTGAAGCATAGCGAGTAGAAAGGAGCTATTATATTTCCTAATTGATCCTATGCAGCCCCACAAGGCATGCTCTGTGACTGAGGTTCAACCCTACCTAATCTCACTCTCCAAAAATTCTGTTCAAATGTGACTCACCCTCAGCATCCCTGTCTACAGATCTCTCCAGGTCTGTGCAAAAACGATGCTCAGACGCTATTTTGAATCCAAACATTTAGTATCCACCAAGTTGACCCACTTGAACTTGATGTACGAGTACCTTTGAACACCCATTAGCATGTACCTCAAATTGCTTGCCTGACCAACTGAATCTGCCAGAAAACTGCTCTAAGTCTTTATGTTTGGTCACTGTTTAGGCTGGATCTAGCTTGAAGTTCAAATGACCCCAGGCACTAGAAGTCTTGAATCTCAGATCTTCTTACAGGTGGTTTAAACTTAAAATCCAAGTGCCTTTTGGCTCAAGCTCCTAGTTCTGCCCAGATCTGCTCAGATTTCATAATAACTGCAATTTTGAACATTGGTTGCAGCCTCTACCTGTTCAAACTTGGTCTTACAGGTTTTTGCTCTACATAGAAATATTTTTGTTTCTGGAACACGGTTGTGCACAACTGCCATACCATACCTAACTCTATTTGGGAATCATCTTCCCAGTATTCAGGAAAACATATGTGGTGCTGGGATTAAACCAGAGTTGTGGCAGCTACATCTACATGCTAGATAAACACCTTTACCTAGGCAACCTCAGGGATTTTTGCACCTCAGTCCAGGGACCCTTGTCAAGGTTCACTTGACTTTGTATACATTATCTGGAATTACTACAGCTGCTGTCAGGTACTTACAAGTGAAAATTCTTAAGTAAAAAACAAAAATGCTCTGTAATATAATTATTTTGAACACTCGTTACAGTCTATAATTCCTGCAGACCTACTTGATTTTGATATAAAATTGTTGGTAGCTGCTAGGAAATGCTAAGCCTGGATAATCATTTATGCCTACAAGAACTTAATGCTATATTTAAAAATGCTAAAAATGCTCAGGGGTTACTCCTGGCTATGTGCTTAAAAATCGCCCCTGAGTTGGGGGACCATATGGGACACCAGGGGATCGAACCACTGTCTGTCCTAGGTAGCCGTGAGCAAGGCTAATGCCCTACTACTTGTGCCATAGCTCTGGCCTCTGCTATAGCTTTTCTACATCATTCATGATAAATTACCAATTGCTACAGAGGCATGCTGTAATGTGAACTCTATAGCTGGTCTTCATATTAGGCTTTATAAAATGGAACAACTTTTTATACTCATTAATAAGACAAAAACCGGGGAAGGTTCCCAAGTACACCAAAATTAAATTAGCTTCCTGAAGAAAATTTAAACAACAATGATTCAAATGATGTTCAATAAATTAGGTAGTAAATAAAAGAAGACACCTATAATGGCCCCAAATGTATTTCCACCCAGGAAAAGTGGGTCTGGAGCAAGAGTGTCTGCAGGAAATAATCCAAGATTCCAAACAAAGCTGAAAGCTGGGAGGAGAGAGAGAGAGAGAGAGAGAGAGAGAGAGAGAGAGAGAGAGAGAGAGAGAGAGAGAGAGAGAGAGAGAGAGAGAGAGAGAGAGAGAGAGAGAGAGAGCAGCCTGCCAGACAACAGTTTTTATTGAGTACAGGGACCACTCCGGGCAGGAAAGTAAGGACAGAAGGCCTATCTGGCCTAGGTTTGCTTATACTAAGTAGAATAATCTGTTTAGGGTAAAACCAAATCTAAACAATTAGATACAAAGAAAACAGGGATGATTTTTATTTTGGGTGGAACCAATTTATAAGTTATAATACAACAAACATCAACAAGGAGAGAGTTCATAAGAAATAACTGAACTATCAACAAGGAGAGTGATAGTCAACAGACTAGTCTCACTCATCTATGGGATTTAAGAAAAATAAAAACTAAATAAAATCTAATAATACACAGAGACAATAGAGCTGAGGTCTGGAAAGACAAGCCATGATATGAAGCTCACCACAAAGAGTGGTGAATGCAGTTAGAAAATAACTACATACACTGACAGCTATCATGACAATGATAGTGAGTGAGAGAAATAGAATGCCTGTTTTGAATACAGGCAGAGGGTGGGAGAAAGAGGTGAGTGGGCATTGGTGGTGAGAGGGTTTCACTGGTGAAAAGGGGTATTCTTTTTTATAACTGAAACCCAACCACAAACATGTTTGTAATCATGGTGCTTAAATAAAGATATTATTAAAAAAATAGAAATCACTGAACTAAATCATACTTGTGCTGAAAAAAGAAAATGGGAAACAAACAAAAAAATCCAATTACAGAAACTGAACTGCACAATGGAAGTCAAAGAATGAATTGAATAAATTGGTGAGCAAAGAATTAAGTCTTTGTTCTAAATTTTATTTTATGTATTTTAACCTAACGTCTGTTTTTCACAGGAATCATGTGAATTTATTTTTTAAATTCTATTTTGTGACCTAAATTTTTTTGTTAAAATGTTTAAACAATCTTTAATGTAATCTTTATATAGTTTCAATTTTAAATCTATATTATACTATTTATTCTCAATATATCTTACATTGTTTTTCTTATTTTTTACTTCACTTATTTTTTCTAATGGTATTGAGTATATTATTAAATATATTAATAACTCTTCAAAGAAATATGTATTATATCCACACAAGTATAAACATAAATAATACATAATATGATTTCATCCGATCTTTGCCATGTTATCTGACATAGCAAAAAAGACTGTGGAGGCATGATGAAAATTAACTTAGTTGATAAAGGTGTTTAGGTTCAGCCTAAACTTCTGTCCATTTCCAAGTATATCATGCTATTTCCTGGGCATGACTCAGAGTGATTACTGAACACAGAACCAGTCATAAGGGCTGAAGAACCTACGTTTATTAAAGAAATTACTAGAATAGCCATGATGTGAAAACAACCAAAAGGTTCAATGACAGATAAATGTCTAAAGAAGTTTTCGTAATCCCTGGGATGCTTTAGATGTGAGGAAAACTAAAATTAGATATATATATTTCCAAATTAGATGGAACAGCAGCACAGCATGTAAAGTGAAATAAATAGGGAAAAAGAAAAATACCTCATTCATTTCTAGTGTACAGAGAGACAAACAAGGAAAGATCCAGGGTGGGGAAAGGGCATTAGTAGCCCAGCATACTATTGATGGGCCCTTTCTGTGTATAAGTTTGTAAGTGACAAAACAGTAAGTTTAAATCTAACACTAATTATACTAAAGGCTATCTTTTTTTTTTATTCTTTTATAATAATATCTTTATTTAAATACCATGATTGCAAACATCGTTGTAGTTGGATTTCAGTCATAAAAAGAACATCCCATTCCTCTGTGCTGAATTCCCACTACCAATTCCTCCTATCTCCCTCCTCCCCATCTGACTTCATAAAGGCTACTTGTAGTAGATTTAGGTTTGGGGTGTTTGGATGGTATGTAATTATTTTTTATGTAATGAGGGCAATAGGAAAATGAATTTAGGAACTTTTAAAAGTGTGGATGTTATATTTGTTAGATAAATCATATATATTATAATAGAAGCCTTGTCTTTTTCTTCAAAAGTATTAGTAATTTTATTAAAAATGGATCTTCTAAGTATATTATGCAACAAATGAATTTATAAAGTTGATATTCTACATCATATTTGACCACTAATGCTACTGCTTTATTTGCTAAGTGGTCTTTTCATAATTACAAGACAATTTACAAAAGGCTTGAAGGCAAGAATTTTTTCAGATAAATTAAGTGCTGAATGTGAAGGTTGATTTAGGCCTTCAATCCTCAGTCAGGCAGAATAGAGCAATGCCAACCCTTCATATTCTGCATCAGAACAACTCAGTCAGTTAAATACTATTTGAACATTTTCTAGGTATGTACATCTCTCAATTTATGCATTTCGTATTTCCCAGAAAGATGTCAGAATATCCACAAACCCTGTATTAATTTCTCATTTTAATCTTTTAATCCTATGATCAGCTTTAGTTTGCTCAACTTTTATTTACTCCTTAGGCAGTTGTAATATTAATCTTTTACCACTGATAATCTCAGAACAATAACCCCAGATAAAAGATTGAATCAGGAGGCCGGAGAGATAGCATGGAGGTAGGGCGTTTGCAGGACAGTGGTTCGAATCCCCACATCCCATATGATCCCCTGAGCCTGCCAGGAGCGATTTCTGAGCATAGAGCCAGAAGTAACCCCTGAGGAGCACTGCTGGGTGTGACTCCCCAAAAAAACAACAAACAAAAAGATTAAATCAACTACAATTTTAGAGAAACTAAATTTAAAAATAAATTAATAAAACATACTCATAATGCAAGTTTTCATGGACGGCAAGAAAAAATAAAATTATGATAAGTCTCTATAAATATTGCCTGAAATGGGGGCATCCTAAATAAGTCTTTCCTTTCCAGTGACTTCTAGGCTCCTGCTTCTACTCTATGTAGGACCAGTATATTTCTAGGTACCACAGTACTTGGAAGTAGCAGGTAAGAACAGACTTCTTCAAGATTATAAACTTGCTAATTTTGCTTAAATGCAGTTGTTTTCCTTGAATAAATGGATTTGGATTGTTGAAAAGCTCAGATATTTACAGAATTCTAAAATTTTTATATTTTGGCATTTGGTTTAATCTTACAAAGAAAGAAAGTTTTTGAATTTTAATCCCTTATTTGCCCCCTTGGAAGTCATGCTTTTCTAATAAATCCAAATTCACTTTTTTCTTGGAGAGGAATTTAGGCAAAAAAACTTTGTTGGAACTTAACATACTATTCATTTGAAAGTTATGATACAGAATACAGATACTGTCAAATTTATAAACAAAAGTAAATGTATGAAAAGATAGTATAGATTAAATTTATAAAGTAGAACTGGATAGGAAGACAACAAAGATAGAAACATCCTGGTATTTGGAACTGTTGTTCAAGAACCAGCAGAATGGTATGCACCTCCTTCCTTCCTTCCTTCCTTCCTTCCTTCCTTCCTTCCTTCCTTCCTTCCTTCCTTCCTTCCTTCCTTCCTTCCTTCCTTCCTCCTTCCTTCTTCCTTCCTTCCTCCTTCCTTCCTTCCTTTCTTCTTCCTTCCTCCCTCCCTCCTCCCTCCCTTCCTTCCTTGTTCCTTTCCTCCTTCCTTCCTTCCTTCCTTCCTTCTTCCTTCCTACCCTCCTTCCTTCCTCCTTCCTTCCTTCCTCCTTCATCCTTCCTTCCTTCCTCCTTCATTCCTTCCTTCTTCCTTCCTTCCTTTCTTCCTCCTTCCTTCCTTTTTCCTCCCTCCCTCCTTCTTTTCTTTCTCCTTCATTCCTTCCTTCTTCCTTCCTCCTTCCTTTCTTCCTTTCTTCTTCCTTCCTCCCTCCTTCCTCCCTCCCTTCCTTCCTTGTTCCTTTCCTCTTTCCTTCCTTCCTTCCTTCTTCCTTCCTACCCTCCTTCCTTCCTCCTTCCTTCCTTCCTCCTTCCTCCTTCCTTCCTTCCTCCTTCATTCCTTCCTTCTTCCTTCCTTCCTTTCTTCCTCCTTCCTTCCTTTTTCCTCCCTCCCTCCTTCTTTTCTTTCTCCTTCATTCCTTCCTTCTTCCTTCCTTTCTTTCTTCTTTCTTCCTTCTTCCTTTCTTCCTCCCTCCTTCCTTCCTCCTTCCTTCTTTTCTTCCTCCTTCCTTCCCTCCTTCCTTCCCTTCTTCCTCCTTCCCTCCTTCCTCCTTCTCTCCTTCCTCCTTCCCTCCTTCCTCCTTCCCTCCTTCCTCCTTCCCTCCTTCCTTCCTCCTTCCTTTTCTCCTTCCTCCTTCCTCCTTCCCTCCTTCCTCCTTCCTTCCTTCCTTCCTCTTTCCTTCCCTCCTTCCTCCTTCTTTCCTTCCTTCCTTCCTTCCTTCCTTCCTTCCTTCCTTCCTTCCTTCCTTCCTTCCTTCCTTCCTTCCTTCCTTCCTTCCTTCCTTCCTTCCTTCCTTCCTTCCTTCCTTCCTTCCTTCCATCAGTTACATGCAAGGTAAGCATTTTACCCTCTATAATATCTCCCCAATCCAACATTCTTATAGGAACTTAGAACTTCAAGCCTACCCCAAACTAAGTAAGATAGAATTAGAAAAGTAACCCAAGGAGTTAACGGCAAGAGAGGTTACATAAATCTGTTGGCAATCATTCTGTCTGTAATGTTTTGAGTGTCGCACTGCTTCTTCTCTAATGCAAGAATTCCATTTACTCCCAATATCTGTGAAACTGCAGAAGGCTAATATACTACACTACAACTAGCAGTTCTCTATATGTTCACTGTTTTAGATGAAAATAATGGTTAACACAACTAGTAATCTAAAAACAAACAAAAATAGTAAATAGAAATGTAAGGCGATTTCTTTACACATGTTAAGAATAAGAAGTTCAAATATTGTAGACTCCACAGAGTTGATAGAAATTTTAGGAGCTAAGAAGGACAATGGATGAGAAAAAAATACTAAACAAATAAAAATTTTTGCAAAGGGTCACCCATGTATTCAAATGGTGTATGTGTAGAGAGTACTGTTTTATATAAAATTGATATTTTAATAATATTTAAAATATATATAAAATAAAGTAAAAAAGAAAAGCAAAATGATTCCAAAAACATCAAAGTTTCTATACTAGTTGATGTTTATATATTATTTGGAGTAGAAAGGAAAGGGAGATATTAAGAAAATTCTTAGGCATTCAGCAAACATAATCTTAACAGGTTCTTTGAATATAGATTTTTTTTAATCTCTAAATGAGAAAAAAGATGCTTTAATTTTTTTTATTTTCTTTTTTGCTTGTTTTTTTTTTTATTTTTTTAAAGAGGGGGAAGTGCACATCTGATAATGCTTAGGACTTACTCCTGATTCTGTGCTCAGGCATCACTCCTTGTAGGGCTCTGGGAACCATATGCTGTGACTGAAATCAAATTTGTGTTAGCCACGTTCAAGACAACTGCCCACTATACTATCCCTGGAAACCAAAAATAAAGATTTTCCTGTAGATCAAAGTCTTAAGGTGCCAAAAATACTAATTATACTGGATATTAAGAAGAATATTGAGAATAAAAATTACCAAGAGACAACAGTGGATATGATAAATTATGTTTATAAGGTACTCCAGGCCAGCGAGGTGGAGCTAGAGGTAAGGTATCTGCCTTGCAAGCACTAGCCAAGAAAAGATCGCGACCACGGTTCGATCCCCGGCGTCCCATATGGTCCCCCCAAGCCAGGAGCAATTTCTGAGTGCTTAGCCAGGAGTAACCCCTGAGCATCAAATGGGTGTGGCCCAAAAACCATAAA
Organism: Suncus etruscus; assembly: GCF_024139225.1. Taxonomy (NCBI): domain Eukaryota; kingdom Metazoa; phylum Chordata; class Mammalia; order Eulipotyphla; family Soricidae; genus Suncus; species Suncus etruscus. The sequence continues at coordinate 83,892,652 of NC_064853.1, read as the reverse complement.
TAAATAAATAAATAAATAAATAAATAAATTAAATAAATAAATAAATAAATAAATAAATAAGGTACTCCATACACTAGATCTACAAAAGTAGCATTAACCTAAAAGGTAAATTTTCAGATGGAGCAGTACTATATCCATGATATGCAAAAATATCAATAATAATGTATTCCAAAGGCAGTTGCAGAAAATAAGGCCATGGCATGAATAAAATGCAACTTTTCAGGCTGACAGAAAAATTAAGGTAGAAAAGAGGATGAATAAAATTGTATTGTAAATAAGCATTGGCATGCAGACACTGAATCTACAGTTATTTGATGTGTACCCAGCCATGAATATTTTCTGGGTTCTGAGCTGATGCATATTATTAATATGGGGTTAAGCATATCTTAGGAAAGAATTAATATTGTATATCTAGAATAATGACTATCTTTCACTGAGACAAATTATTATTTTTTTGGATTTGTCTATATATGTGTGATAAATTGATTTATAAATGAATGGTTCTTTTTTTCTTTTTACAAAATTACTTTTTGCAAAACAATTTCGAGTTTCCAAACAATATCTCATTTGATCATTTGGTAGAACTTAGTGTTATAATTAAAACATATTTTAGAGGTTTAAAATGATACTCAGAAATATTTATAAATTGGAGTTGAGATGGGAAGGAAGAAGAGGAAAGCAATCTTCTGTCTCTTGTTCTAGGGAATTCTTTTCTAAAGCATCTTGAAACTGAACACTTCTGTAAGAATGAAAGCATTTTAAATAGAAAAAGTGAAATTGTATGCCTATTATATTTCAGAAATTCTTTTATACTAAGCACTGTGATAAATGCTGGAAATATGGTAGGGCAGGTGCAAATCTTATTTTTATTGAAAAGTCTATAGAAAGGGTTGGGGCAGCAATGATATTATTTTATAAGGAAACGGGTTCCAAGTATTTGGATGTTTAGATAGACAAAATAGTACCAATTTGCTCACAAATGGTACACTCTGAGAAGAGTAGTTTGGAAGAAAACTAAAAATTCAGGTTTGGGCCTCCTGAATTAAGAATCTTTGAAATCTCCAAATAGAGATGCCTACATTGACAGGATTAACTGAGAATAGAGCTCATAAAAGACAGTCCTAAGCTAGGGTAGAATGTGTGTGTGTGTGTGTGTGTGTGTGTGTGTGTGTGTGTGTGTGTGTGTGTGTATGTTTTCACACATGCACAGAAATATAGTTTGTAAGTTTAAGACATACAGATTTTCCAACAAAGTTGAAAGATTAGTACTATCAGTAAAAAATATTACTAATATACATATTTAACCATAAAAATAAAGGAATGAAAAAACTGTTTATAAAAGGATGAAAGAACAAGGATAGATAGATATCTATATATCATCAGTTTGCTTCAAATTGTAAAAGAAATGGGAAAAGAATGTGGGAAATGGAATATGGTTTTCTTATTCTTGAAAGTAAACTTAACACTATAAACAGTCAATGGATAAAATGTCTTATAGTCAGAGAAAAATAAACTGATTTTCTCTCTTTATATCTTCATTATTTGACACAAGCAAAAATAATTGAAAAAGATAAAACTAGAAAATACAAAGAATATAGCATAGAATGACATGTTACCAGACTTTTATCATTCATGACATTCAACTATAAGAAGTATTTGCATGAACAATGTCATATTTAAAACTAAGTCCCAATAATTCTGTGCATTTCCTTTTAAAATAATCAAATTATAAGATATCTGTGTGAAAGAACACAAATGGATTTTCATTCTTTAAAAAGCATGTTGCTAAGTTAAAGACAAATAAAGTGTTTTTTACCCATAATCACACCTGATTAATTTAGCTAACAACATTTTAAATTTTGACACTATATTTCAGTTACCTGTGGATGGGATCACCATATGTTCTGATTTCAATAGCCCCAATTTACACTTCTTTTTTTTTTTTTTTTTTTTTTTGGTTTTTGGGCCACACCAGGTGACGCTCAGGGGTTATACTCCTGGCTATGCGCTCAGAAGTCGCTCCTGGCTTGGAGGACCATATGGGCCGCCAGGGGATCGAACTGCGGTCCGTCCGAGGCTAGCGCAGACAAGGCAGGCACCTTACCTTTAGCGCCACCGCCCGGCCCCAATTTACACTTCTTGTTTCAACACATAATTATGAGCACTCTTTTTTAACTTTCAAGTGTCTAGGTTTCCATAGTAAACTATTTAGTTTACATATATATATATATACATACATATATATACATATATATATAAAAATTTCTAAAAAGTCATTTTTTATAACCTTTAGAACTTTTTGTTACTGAGTTTGGACTAACAATCTATTTTATTTATTTATTTATTTATTTATTTATTTATTTATTTATTTATTTATTTATTTATTTATTTTGGTTTTTGGGTCACACCCGGCAGCACTCAGGTGTTACTCAAAGCTCTATGCTCAGAAGTCACTCCCAGCAGGCTCAGGGGACCATATAGGATGCTGTGATTCAAACCACAGACCTTCTGCATGCAAGGCAAACGCTTTACCTCCATGCTATCTCTCCGGTCCCTAACAATCTATTTTAGAAGATCTATACGTGCTGTTGACTAGTATACTAAGAACCATTAATCTAAAGTTATTTAGGCTCTACTAAAACGAGTGTTAGTGGTAGGTATTTGCTTAATTTACTGATCCAAAAATTACTGTATGACTAATCTGAAAATATTGTAGTAAATTTATGTGAGTTTGGAAATACATACAAAATAGTTCCTTATTAAATGCCTTAGTGACAGTGCCTAAAGTTCATGCCTAAAGCATGAACAGCAAGATGGAGCACTGGACAAAATTATGTAGTTCAAAAAAGGAAAGAACATCTGTTTTAAGTGAGACTTATCTTAAACAGCAATTAAATCACTTTTATTTTAACTCAGTAAAAAGCTAATTATTATGAAAGTAGTTCTAAGTAAACATTTTTTCATTTTTTTCTCTGTAAATTGTTGTTTCAGTTATTTCCAGAAATATAAATGCGCAATTTTATTTAGTATCTTTACTGCAGCTTAAAAAAAATTTCCTTTGTTCATGGAAAAACTCTTGAACCATATTAATGGTCTCTTGAGCCCTGTCAGGAGTGATTACTGAGTCCTGCAAGGTACGGAATGAAAACATTTTTTAAGTTAAACATCATATTTCATGTTTGTATACAGTTATAGTTACTTATATTTAAACAAAAATATATGATCAAAGTATCAATTATTATGACAACAAAAATCCTATCTTACTTTCATCTCATTTTCATATCTTTTCTGTAATAAAATCTACATTACACATCATCCAGTAAGTCATTATTAGGAGGCAATACCAGAAAAGTCTTAATTTGATTTTTTATTCTCCCTGCCTTCCAAGAGCCTTCCCCCACCATAGCCATGACAGAAGCTTCATTGATTTGCACAATTTTGATTCAATAGTTATGTGGAAAACCCCGAGGGTTCTTTCGGCAAAAATGAGGATCATGGGTCCATTTGATCCAGCATTTCTTACATGTATATATAGATACTAAGCTTGGTCACCCTCAAGTTTAGGGCATACCAGCATTTAAAATGCCTTGGAATAGAAAGATGCATGAAAAAAAATTCATACAAGATATAGAAACATTCTTGAAGCCATTAATAATAGAACTCCTCTTAATTATTATTAGTGTTGGGCTTGGGGGCAAGGAAATGATAAGATCCAGCACAACCATTAGTCATTGCCTACCTTGATCATGAGTTCAATTTAAGGGGATATCTGGTGTCCTGAACTCTGTGCATTCTTTTACATAGAGCTTGTAGATAAGGCTTAATCCCAGCAGATCTAAGTATGCAGAGTTTTCACTGATTTATTAAAAACTGGATAACCACGAAGAGGAGATACAATATACTATTCCTTCCAGTTTATCTTTTCTGGGTTCTACTAAAGTATAACTATTTCCTTCTACCTCACACTCTTCTTACAATACAATTACTATCTATATACTGCTTAATTGAACCGCAGAAGCACTATTCAGTGACACACAATCCTAGAAATCTTACTGTTTGAGCATATCACAAAGCCACCTTGGCCCATTGTCACCTAAGGAACAAAAACAAATAGTTCCTGCCATCTTAGCTTAGTATCTTGATTATTGCCTCTAAGTATTAAGCTACCTAAACCTTAAAAGTGCTTTGTATCTCCTGATTGGTTGAGTCTTTCAGCCTTGTTGCATCCATGACTAGGAGACCAGAGCAAGCTTCTAGATTGAGGTCTCAGGAAATACCCATACATGGATATAGTAGCTCTAAATGAATTTAAAAAAGGGCAGGAAACAGAGAAAACCTGGATGCCTATGTAGAAAGAAGAAAGGAGAAACCACAATTTACGGGCATGAGAAAATTGAAATGATTTAAGGATATTTATGTGGCTTTTCTTGCTGTATAGTAGAAAACATTGAAGTTATTTAGTAATTTATATAAAATATAGAATGAGATGAAAATTTCCTATGATATAGGAAAATACCTGAAGTAGCTCATTTGAATATGTGTGTCATAAAAGAGGGTGTCTTACAGCCTGTGTGATCCTGGTTTTGTAAACAAAGCAAGTAAAATCACAGATAGTCTGTCATTTTTTCTCTTTACTTTATAATGTCCAAAGCAGTCATCATGTTTATAATTCAAAGGGAGTACATATAAAAGGGATATATATATATATATTAATAGAAAATATGGTTAGAAGATGCATTCAAGTAAGAAAATCACAAGGTAAGACAGACAAAATTGTGAAAGCTAATTTAGTGGCATATTGATTCTAATTAAGATTTTTAACAGATGCTTACTCTGGCGAATTTTATGACAGATGAAGTGAAAAATTAAAAGCATATTTATACATTTATACTTTCCAAATTATTGACCTATTAAATTTGCCCAATATCCATTCACATTTAGTTAGTTACCATTTATGGAAGCTACCTGCTTTACCTGCCCACTCTAAACATACAAATGACATTAATTTTAGTTCTTAGTAAGTAAATCATGTGTTTGAAAGAAATAAAAAGCCTATTGAAATGTAGATGCTTAAACTGCTCCTTATAAATTCAGATTTGGGGGGGGGGGTTGGGCAACACCCAGCAGTGCTCAGGGATTACTCCTGGCTCCACGCTCAGAAATCGCTCCTGGCAGGTACGGGGGACCATATGGTATGTCGGGATTTGAACCAATGACCTTCTGCGTGAAAGGCAAATGCCTTACCTCCATGCTATCTCTCCGGCCCCTAAATTCAGATTTGGGCAGTGTAGTAGGACCAGAGATCTGCACTCTCAATTATTTTCCAAAGTAATTCTGACACCAAAGTCTGAAAAATGTATTTTGAACGATTTTGTATCTACCTAAAGCACTAATTAAGCATAAATATATAGAATTTTATATTTTTGTTAAAAATAAATAACTAAATTTTTTAAATCACATATCTTTTAATTAATTTATTTATTTATTTATTTATTTATTTTTTGTTTTTGGGCCACACCCTGTGACGCTCAGGGGTTACTCCTGGCTATGCGCTCAGAAGTTGCTCCTGGCTTCTTGGGGGACCATATGGGACACCGGGGGATCGAACCGCGGTCCGTCCTAGGCTAGCGCAGGCAAGGCAGGCACCTTACCTCCAGCGCCACCGCCTGGCCCCTTAATTTATTTTTTATTGGGGGTGAGGATAACACATCCAGTGGGATGACTACTGGCACAGTCTAAATAGGCTGTTCAGCAGCTGTTTGGGGGAACACATGTGGTTAGAGTAGATTGAACCCTGAGGACTCCTGATTGCAGTCCAGCCCATGGAGTTGTCTCCCGGAACCAACTCATTACATATTTCTAAACAGAAGCCTATAAAGAGTGGTGAGTTCAGTTAGAGAAATAACTACATTGACAACTATCATGATAATGGTAGTGAGTGAGAGAAAAAGAATGCCTGTCTCAAAGGCAAGCAGGTGATGGGGGAAAAAGGGGTGGCATTGATAGAGGGAATATTGTACTGGTGAAGGGGAATGTCCTTTTTTTATAACTGAAACTCAACTACAAACATATTTGTAGTCATGATGCTTAAATAAAGATATTAATTTAAAAATAATTAAATAATTATTTCTTAACAGCTCTTTTCCTTTTCTGGATAGACTTTATACATTAATTGTTGTAATAATCTGATACCCTATTTCTAACTTTCTCATTGCCAAAAAGAAATGATATATTGGGAAAATTAGTAAAAATTAACCCCAATGCTCTGTAAGTCTTTATATTTATTAAGCTACTTTTTTTTATTTTGGCTATACCCTGAGGCACTCAAGAATTATACCTGGCTCTGTGCTCAGAAATTGCTCCAGCAGGCTCAGGGGACCGTATGAGATGCTGGGGATCAAAGTCTCTTCTATCCCGTGTTGGCCCTATGCAAGACAAATACTGTACCACTGTGCTACCACTCTAGTCACAAAAATCAGAATTTCTTTATAACACTACCTCCTAAATGTAACCTGAGCTGATGACTGGATGGCATTGACATAATCTTGCATAGGATCACTAATTTTCCATGCTGAATTTTCTTCATTATTCTCTTTCCTTATAAACATGATGATTTGCTGTTACTTAATGCCATTTTTTTGACATCATGAAAAGCTTTTATTTGATTGGAAACAAAGGTACACTCAGAGAGGGAGAGATGCTAAGGATGGATGTGTCTAAATAAATTTAACCTCTGATTCTTAATGCCACTTTTTAAGATCACTTTCTTCATTTCATAGTTTTGACTGCCAATCAAACCTGTATTTCCTCTATCTTAGCTAAATTGTGCTTAGAAATAACTTTTTTTTATTGTTGTTGGTTTGTTTTGTATTTGAATTGGACCCTGACTGCACTCAGAAATTACTCAATGCAGGCACGATGGGATCATATGACATGCTGTATAGATCAAGCCCAGGTCAGCCATATGCAAGTCAAAAGCCCTAATAGCTATGCTAACACTCTGACCCCCCCCCCCCGAAATGACTTTTGATACATTCATAGTTCATGAAAATTTTTGTATACAAAATATTTTTGAGTAACATATTTTAGTGAATAGTTGATACTCTTTGAACTTTCATAAATAATAAAATTAAGGCCAGAGTGGTGGTGCAGCAGTAAGGCATTTGCCTTGGACGTGTCTGACCTAGGATGAACTGCGGTTCAAACCCGTAGCATCCCAAATGGTCCTTAAGCCAGGAGTGATTTCTGAGCGGATAACCAGGAGTAAGCCCTGAACATCACAAAGTGTAGCTCAAAAATAAATTAAAAACAATAATAATAAAATTATAGACATTGGTATCAGAACAAAGATTTACTTAAATTTTAACGGAATGTGGGTTACATAGGCAATGCTAGCACAAGTATTTATGAAAAATTAATCATGCTATAATGAAATTGATAGAAATATAATACAACATATATTTACATTATGTTAATTGGATAAAATGTTAAGCTATTAAAAATATTTGAAGAGGAGCCAAGGTAATATTGTAGTGCTGTATTTTCCTTACTTATAGCTAACTGTGGTGCAATCTCTGGCATTGTGAATGAGTATAGAACTAATAGTAATCCCTGAGTGTTATCCAAAAGCAAAATCAAGCAAACAAACAAAATATTCGAAGAATACTATATAAAAATGTTGATACTATGTTAAAATTAAGACAAAAAAACAAGTGAAGAGAAAAGTATTAAAGCATTACCTCTAGAATATGAGCCTCTGATATTTTTACTATTTTTATGTATAGTTTACTTTTTTCAAGTTTACTATATATTTTAATGCTTCTCTGTTAGCAGAGAAAACACAATAGATGCGATTGTCTGTAGACTCATATACAAATTTCAAAACATATATACTAGCATACAAATTGTTTACTAGCATACAAATTGTTTATTAGGTTTTCTTTGAGGCCCTACCTAGAGGTGCTCAGAAACAGCTCTCACCTCAGTGCTCAAAGATTTCACCTTGTCCTACTCAGGAAACCACAGAATGCAAGGACAAAATCTAGGCCACATACATGAAAAGCATGTATAGTAGTTTACTGAATTATCTTCTAAGACCCCTCAGTTTTTCTTTTGCTTTGACTTTGTTGAACCGAGCCTAAATAGATTCAATAACATAGCGGCTTGCTAATAGTCAACTATGCAATTTTATGCTTTCTTACATTAAAGATTTTTTTCTATTACACTTAAGATTTCCCATTAAGTTCCTTAAACCCTAATAACAAAGAGTTATACAGAATTTGCAAACTAATTTTGCACTTTCTACACAGTGCTAATTGCTGATCAATAACTCTTATATCAAAGGAAGTAGAAGCAGTTTGTTTTAACTCTTGACTTTGCCCTTGGGACAGTAGAAGCTAAAAATCCTTTCAAATCTGCCCTGAAGCCTTTTAAAGTAGCTTTTATTTTCAGTTCCTATTTTACCATTTACTAGTCAGCATGCTACATAAGACAACTGTCAAAGCAAAGACCTATAATTCAGATAGGGCATTTGCAGCACCAATTGTCATTTACCATTGTGAAATGCATTTATAGGAGTCAAATCTAAAATTAAAAATCTAACATCAGGGCATATTTTAAGTTGCAGGAAAATAAAAGATTTTAATATAGGCAAATTACATATAAGCAGTCATGCTCATAACACAAAACTTAATGAACTCAAGTACTATTCTCCTTAAAGGCACATTTTTACATCGGAGAAAAAGCACAGCTAGCAGCAAACATCTTATTAAACAACAAGTGTGCAAATGAAAAAGACAGAAGCCTCTGGGGCCATGTTAATTATCTCAGGGTCGGAGGCATTAAGAAGGCTGTCTGGCAGTTTCTAAGGCAGTCAGATGGCAGTGCCAACACACAAGCATCCCTAAGGTCTTGCAGTTACAGCACTGTCATATTTCAAATGACAGGTAATACTTACGAACACATCGACACCAACCTCCTCAATTATAGTCAATGTCAAGGTTTTACAACTGGAAGAAATGCTAATTTCTAACATATATATTGCCAGGCAAAAAGTACTTTATAAAGTAAGGTCTTTAAATCACCTATTGTAAGATGTTAAAGAAATCTCTAGAATCTTCATAAGAAGATTCATTGAGTTTTTTCCTTTTAGGAGGGAAATAATTTTCTTTTATAATAAGGATCATTTTGTGACATTTATATAATAATGAAACCTCAGGACAGCATAATGGAACTGAATTCCATTCTCCTCTACCATGGTGACATTTTTATCATAAGATATTTCAACGTAGATTTTTCTCATGTTTCAATACAATAATCATTTTATTATTATTAAATTGCAGTTTTGTCTAGGCTTTTCTATTTCATCCAATCACATTTTTTGTTATTTTTAATAGTATGACATTTTTCTATCTTCAAGTGACTTTTAGTATGTTGTGTTTGATGGTTCTGTGAACACCCACTCAATTTAGCTTTCCTTTCACTTGTAAGCTTGTAAATCTCCTGATAGAACATCGAGAAACACTCAGATGCTAGAGCAAAATAGCCTTTCATGGTGCAACATTTGACAAGAAGAAAATCTAAAGTCTTTCCTAGTTAAAGCCATATTTTAAAATGAAGAGTGTATGTATTGTATAGTATGCTTTCATGGGAACTTCAGTTTGAACAAAATTCAAGGGAATCAGCTGGGCAAAGGAGAGTGACTTGGGGAAATGAAACATATCTTTGATCTGTGAGGCAAGAGCACTAAACTACCAAAATAAGAGTTTTAAAGCCTTGGCTAAGCAACTTTTTCACTAGACATCTTCTGTTTTTCACAAGATTTTCTCACTCCTGGGCTCAAAGTCCATCTGCTTCATAAAGCAGGAGTTGTAGAAATTGTATGCTAGTTTGAATTTTATTGACGTATTTTTTAAAAGAAAGAATGTAGTATTAACCTACTTCTTAAAGGAAACCAAACCTACAATTGAAGCCATTAAAATATAAAGCCACTGTAACTTTTTCATCTAAGAAATATATCAATAAATGAAAAACATTGAAAGATATTGGACTAAGAGATTCATTTAAGACTCAACCAAGATTCTTAATTGAATTCACAAAGAACATAAGTAAATATTAAATTTATTCAAAAATTTTATTTTCTTACAAAGAAATGTTGAATCAGAATAGATAAATATTGCAAGTTTGACTATATGTCTTATGAGTTTAATACTATATTAAGGGAGTGCAATACTATTCCTTTAGTCATAAACAGGATATTCTAATTTTTTATGTATAAAGTATTTTTGGGGGCTGGAGCTTAGAGTATGTAAGGTGGTTTCTTTGCATGTTGTTAACCTGGATTCCATCCCCCAAACCCCATATGATCCCTGAGCCTGCCAGTATGCATTCTTGAGTTCTGAACCAGAGTATCCCTGAGCAAGGCCAGGTGTGACCAGAAAAACAAAATAAACCAAAAAAAAAAAAAAAGCAGTAACAAAATATATTCTGATTAAAAAAACATTGAAACTATAAGGTATTTTTTTATAAATATCTATATAAAATATCAACCTGTTAATGTATAAATATCCAAGGAAAAATAGATGAATGATAGGAAAGAGTGATAAGATAAATAATTGTTAAATAGTAAGAAAAATAATTTATTTAAAATGTCAAATTTTGGTTAGAGTTTTACTAACCCTACATTTACTTCTGAAGAAAAATGCAAAATCAGCTTCCAGATCAAGGCTGTCAAGCATTTTTGTTAGTAATAAAAATCTGTAATTTGCATATCTGTCAGTCAAATGTGTAACCATTTTATCGTTAGGCATATATTTCACATACTTTGGTATCTGGGCCACAACAGAGGTGTTTAGGAGTTGCTGCTAGAAGGCCCAGTTCTCCTGATGGGAGAACTGCTGTTAACTGTTAAATTTGACAAAAATTGGTAGATAAATATATCTTAATGAGAGTAAAAATTCAATAAGTACTTTTGAATCTTACATTTATCTTCAAATCTTTGTATAATGCATGTACTGTATGTAACATGTTTCACAGCAATTTCCTCTCAGAGTAAAAGATGCTTTTAAAAGTACTTTGGTTACTTGAAGCAGAAGTAATCGGTGAGTCAAGTACATAAAGAAATAGGGTGAGGATCACCTCGCACTGTTTACTTTTGATTGGCGTAGGAAACCTTTTACTCTCTTAAGTGATAGCCTCTCTACTTGCAGCTATGGAGTTGCTCCTCCAGACTGCAAAAAATCTGAAGGTTAATTTCAGTTTCTGGCTAAAATGCCCTTGTTTGTATTGACTTGCATTGCCTTTTTACAGGTGAATAATTCCAGATACAGTTTTAGGTCAGTTCCATCTAGGTACAAGATAAAGAATTTAAAGGCAAACAAACAGAAGCTACTTTTCCTTAGCTATGTGTTCAAAAGAGATGCCTGCCCTGAACTGAAAACTTGCAAAAGCAATAATCAGTCATTTAAAGTTATGGTACATAAGCCTAGGTTACTGCAAAAGGACAGAAAGAAATAGAAAGAAAGAACAAGAAAGAGAGAGGGCCCAAATAATAACATAGAGGTACAGCATTTGTCTTGCATGCGGTCTACATCCAACAAACTCAGGCTCCATCCTCGGATCCTATATGGTCTCCTGAGCCTGCCAGGAGCAACTTCTGGTCGCAGAGCCAGGAGTAACAACTGAGCGCCGCTACTGAGTGTGGAACAAACAAACAAACAAACAAACAAACAAAAAACCAAGGAAAAAAACGAAAGAAAGATATTAGTAAAAGAAGGAAAGTAGGTTGGAGGGAAGAGTAGGAAACTGTTGACATTGGTAATTGAAAATGTTGCACTGGTAAAGGTTGTTATGCATTGTATGACTAACTCAAGCATGAACAACTTTATTTGTGAAAAAATGTATTATGAACAACTTTGTAAGCATGATGTAAAAAAGAGAAAAAAAATCAAGAAAAAAGAAGGAAGCAAGCAAGAAAGGAAGGATAATCAAAGGAAATGAATTGTTTTCTCTCAGTATCTTATATCTATTTGGGTTTTGTTTATCTAACAAATACAATACATTACAATGATAACTTGAAATATCCTATATCTGCTAACTAAAGCCAAAAATTTGGGGAAGAGCAAGAATTTTTACATTATTCTAATTGGAATTAAGACATTACTGTTATTAAAGTTAAAATTTGAGTATCATTTAAGCATCTAGTAATATAGGCTTTTTAATTTAATTAATAATATCACATACTAACATTAAAAATTAATTTACATTAATAAAGTAATTTAGTACAGAATTTACATAAAATATGATTGAATTGCAAATTAATAACATTATATTTCATATAATATTTCTCTGTGTTAATTTAGACTTGGGGATATTTAAGAAGTATTTAGTCTCATTTTTCATCTATTGGCACTACTTTTAATTTTTTGGCATATTGCACCATCTATGAAAACATACATTAAATAAACACATAATGGTGCATTTCATAGAAGAGCATTGGGAGTGTGCACTTATGTATGTCTGAGAGAATGTTAATATTCATTTCATAGATGGGAAATAAGAATACAATCATCCAAACCTTCTTAATTCATTTATCATCTTAATTCATCATTTCATCTTAAATGAAAAGAGACGGCAGATAATCCTTATTCTTATTGCTTCAATTTTTATTGAACAAGGTCAGGTGTGCCAAAGACCAAGGAAATATAGACTGATTTCAACCTGAAGAAATGTTTGTTTTACAAGCATAAGAAACTTTTAAAATAGCCAATTTTAATGTCTTTAGATGGGCTCTCCAGTCTACAAAATTTTACCAAGCTATATTTCTCCATATCTAGCCTCATTTGTTCCTTGAGCTGCCTGGTGCCTAAAGACATTTGAATTTGATCCTCTGCTAATCATCTTATTCACTTAATTTAAACCACCTTTAGCAGAAAGCCACCACTTTCCACTGGTTTGTCAAATTCAACTTTCCAGCTACACTTTCAGTCCTCCTGCCTACTGAGGCCAAATATTTATCATTTTCCCATTTTTTTAAAAAAAAATTCACTGGCCTCCAAAGTATGAAAGAATATAACAATATGCCAAGAGCTCTGTATTTTCTCATCAATATTGCCTGGAACTTTCTAAGCTTATTCAAACCACAGGTTCAAGTTTTTCTTCACTACAGTAAAACATTTCTTGTACTGTTGACTAATAATTCATTTTATAAAAGTGTTAGAGGTAGATAAAATAAAAGAGATAGATCACGATGACAGACTTTATTTTTCCCCAACATTTTTATTTATGTTTCCCCTTTAGAATAAATCATCCAGAATTATAATTCCTATAATTGTCATCTGAAGATACTTCATGACAGAGTTTGGAAGTAATGATGATAAATCTTCTATCATTTGTACCATAATAAAAATAATTGTCATAATGTGTAGCTTAAATTATCACTGTAAATAATACACATAATAGGTATTACCCTATTATGCCTAATAGGGTAAGTTTGCTTTCTTCACACATTATCTCTCTCTCTCTCTCTCTCTCTCTCTCTCTCTCTCTCATTGTTTCTGGCTGAAGAGGAAGTAGATATCAAAAATATAAATATTTGGCTAAGATTACAAGGTTACAAAATGTAGAGTTAGGATTTGTCCATATTTGACAACTCAAAGATGATTTTTCTAGAACCTATTATTCCATCTCAGTGTCTAGTAGCTTTCTCACCAGGCTTATCCACTGATATAATATAAAATGTATAGAGTATATATGTATCAAAAGATATTTATATGGATTCAGCTCAACTGTATACATTAAAAACCATTTCTATGACCTTGGCGTGAGCACACATATTTTGCTACCCTTTGTTTGAACAACTCAAACTTAAAGACAAATGTTAAAAGTGAACCACAAGGATATAGTTTGAGCAGCTAAAGTTCTAGAATTAAAATCAATCATTATTACAAAAAAAAGTATAAAAAAAATAATACCTTGCAAACTGGGTTCTGAACTGCAGCTTTTTAAATTTTCTAACACATCATCTTAAAAGGTAACAGATGCTTTTAGACATTCTTACTTTCTCCAATGTTTTATACCTAATAAACATTTTTATACATGAAATGCTATTTGTATGCCTGATGTGGGTGGCAATACATCCCTCAGATTTCTCTCACATATTGTTGTATGTCATTTAGAGTCTCAGCAACTCCATTAGATCACTCAGTTCTCAAAACTGTATATGTTGCTCTGACAACTGAAGTTTTTACCCTGTGTTAGAATGTACTTGATTTTTATCAACTTCGCTTTAGCTTATTAAAAAGTAAATCTAAAAAACAAGATTAGTACCACTCCTTTTACTGTTATATTTTGTTCTCCTAAACAGCTAGGAAAATAGATTTTTTAAGCTTATTCCTTTTTACATAAAAATGTGCACAAAAATATTCTGAAAATACTTTTAAAAATCATCATAATTCATTTATTGTTCTCATCACCTCTAATACTTAGAATAAACTTTATTCACTATAAAATAAAACAATGGCTTTATATTTTCCCATAAGATGTCATTCATATATCAAGTATGTCTTATTTTATGTTTGTATAGAAGATTATCCATCTTGACCTATTTGCATTTAATAGATTTCTAGGTGCTATCTCACAATTTTCTTACATTTTTTGATACTTTTATGTTATGCAAGTTTTTTCACTACATATAAAGAATATTTGGAGGGATGGTTCTGGAAAACACGGTGGTGTTCAAAATTTACTCTCGTCTCTATACTACAAATCTACTGATGGAAATTTAGAGGACATGTTGGGTGCTAGAGACAACCTGAGTTAATCACTTGCAAGGTAAACACCCTGACTGCCCTACTCTCTAACATAAAATGATATTGTATATAGAAATGGATGCGCACTTTTCAGATTGGGCTGTTATATTTTATTACAAGGTAGCCTAACTTGACTATATGTCCATGCATATATGTATGTTTTTATTCATGAAAATATAAATATATAAATATGTGAAAATATTATGTGTTCTATATATGTCATACATATTTATTATTTATCATCACCTTTATTAGTGTATTGGTTGACAGACCTAGTTTCTCTAGGAATAAAACTCTTAACTATAGAATACTGTTAGTTTATATGAGTAAGTTCTAAAAAAGTTGAAAGTCCTTTACATTAGTTTCTACACTACCTTGTACTATGACAGTAGCTATTTTACAGTTTCCAAATTTGGTGGGTTTGTGTTAACTTTACAAGATAAATCTTATAAGCCTAGCATTATATTACCAACTCCTATCAATGAACTGGTCCAGGTATATTATAATTTGATATATAATTCAAACACAGATTGGAAAAATCTGAGTTAAATTTTTAATAAAGTTGTAATACCAGAATGCACCATATTTCACTTACAATAGTTTGGTTTCTTGTTGAATCCTATCCATTATCTTGCATTATAACATAAAACTTTTCATTTTATCACTAATGTCAAGAAACAGACATATTTGCTATAAACTTATTTTGGCATACAATGACTATCATGATGCCATGCAGTATTTCTATGAGATAAGGTCTAAAGTATTTTAAAAATTCTATGCCAGAAAATAGAAAGAGAAAAATTGATAAGCTTTCTATCTGATTATGAGAACTCTGTAGCCAATGCTGTTCCTTATCTTTTCACTGGGTACAGAAAGCACCAAATCAGATTAGATTCACATTCACAAAAATGACATTAAATTTATCATAGGCATTCTTTTCTCCTTCATTTATACTACTTTCTTATATATCTTACAGGTAAATGCTACTAAGAAGACACTCTAAGCAACTTTTCAAGGCTTAAATTAAAATATATTTAGAGGGGCTGAAGAGATTGCATGGAGGTAGCACATTTGCTTTGCATGCAAAAGGATGGTGGTTTGAATCCTGGCATCCCATATAATCCTCTGAGCCGGCCAAGAGCGATTTCTGAGTGTAGAGCCAAGAGGAACCCCTGAGCACTGTCGGGTGTGACCCAAAACCAAAAAAAAATAATAAGAACCAAAAAATATATTTACATAAATATATTTATGTACACTTAAAAATTGGTATTTTAAAATTCCTTTCTTTTACAGAGCCAAAGAGTAAACCATAAGCACTTTGATCACTGCTAGGTGTGACCAAAATACCCAAATAAATAAATACATATGCAATATATGTGATCTGCAACTCCATTTTTTATTATCTACCCAAAGAATGCAAACACAGATTCAAGAAAGATTTGCACATCCATGTCTGTTGTAGCACTATTTATAATCGCCAAGATTTAAAAACAATTCAAGTATTCAAAAGATAAATGAATAAAGATGTGGCATATATACATAATAGAATAGTTTTCTGCTACAAGATGAAATTTTGCCATTTACAGCTACGTGATTCAACCCTTTGAATCAACAAAGCAAAGTAAGTCAAAAGAAAATCTAATACTTTCTCATTTGAATGATCTTATTCATATGTGGAATATAAAGAAACAAATCAAGAGAACAGACAAATTCTTAAGAAAACAAACCCATGAACTGTCTGAAGAACTGAAGCTCTGGAAGGCAGAGTAGAGAAAAGGCTGCCTATTGTGAGAGAGAGGGGTCCAGTAGAATATAATGAAAAGTTACTGTCACCTGGGTGACAGGTGTAATATAAACTTTGGAGAAGTTTAAACCATCACTATTACATAGTCTTATAAATCAACAGAACCTCAATAAATAAGAATAAAGAGAAAATAAAATGTGTTTTTATTTATTTATTTATTTATTTATTTATTTATTGCGTGTTTCTCTGCTATGAATGAACAAAACTTCATAACTTGATTGCAAATCTGGACATTTCTTCATGGTGGGAGAACAACTTAATATTCTTTCCCTTTAGTGCTTATTCTGGTATAATGTACTTGGGAATAGTTCAAAACTATATATGTCCCTCTAATTATTTAACAAAAAAAATCCATTTGTGAGTAAACAGTAAAAACTCACTTGTTGCTAAATACTAGTAAGTATGCCACATCATTGTCACCCTCCTGAAAGGTTTCAAGAAATTTACAAATATCAACAAAAGAATTAAATATTATTAATTTATCTGTGTCTGAGAAATGTTTTTTTTCAGAGAGAACGATTTTCTTAGAATATTTTTGAATAACGATAATTACCAAAATTTAAATATATTCTAACCAAACATAGAAAAGAAAAAAAATCTTACAACCATCCTATGATTCTAAACATTCAACCCTAGAAACCTTAAGTCTGCTATTGTCTGAAAATTTTTATCCACTGTTGTAATTTATATGTTGAAACATTTATGTGTTAGTCTTGGAATTTAGGATTTAAGATGATTAGGTTATGTAATGATGTCTTTGTTCTTGCTAAGAGACTCCTTAGTTAACCCTTTGTACCACGTAAAGATTCAAGATACTTGCATTTTTTCTGACCAAACTGATATGCTGGTCTGAAAGTTCTAGTCTCCAGATCAGTGAATAAGACATGCCTGTTGTAAATAAATGATCAAAACGTGGTGTTCTATTTTAGCAGCCTAAAGGAACAAGCCACAATTTTTGAAAAGAAATTGAGATATCTTCAGAGATACATTATCACACTAATTTTAGAATTAACTGAGTCAAGAAGAGAAGTTGGACCCAAAGTTGGTGCTTCACAAATTTTGAATGGATGAATAAATGCATAAGTTAAGATTATGTTAGTGGAATATGTACTTTTTGCTCCTTTCTCTTTTTTCTAGTAAGATTGGTTTCTGCTGATCTATCAATATATTCCCAGTCAATCTTCCACAGCCATAGCATGCCTTTGAGAGTTGGCAGCTAGGATCTGGTGTTTAGTGCCTGACCAGAAATAGAATGAAGGTTAAGTGTACCACAAAGACTATTAATCTCTTGACCCTGACCTTATTAACTTGATGCTTTTACTAACTGAGTTAACCAGCCATGGCTATAGGGAGCAGCAATGTTCATAACCTTTAATTGCACCATTCTCTCTAACTGTCCAAATATTATAGACTTGGATGACAGAGACATTTCAGAAGACATTAATAATACAGCATATGCTACCTTACAGGTCTGTAATATGAGCCAAAATCATAACCCATGTTGCAGATAATTGTCCAATGCTCTATATTTTGAATTGAACAAACAATTAAGGATCTTCAAATTTCTTTAATATTCACTGATAGTCCCTTGAATATTCCACAAAATTACAAATCTAATCTAAGTATAAAGTAATTATATTATATATATATAATTATATTTATAATATATATTATATATATAATTATAATATATATTTAATATATATAATTATATTTTAACATAGTATAAATTTATTAAAGTTTCAAGCATATCAAAGGAATGAGATATAAACATGGCCTTATAAATACTCTACTCCCTGGATACCAAGCATGCAGCACAACATATAAAAAGGCAGAAATGGTAAGTTTGCAATAAATACACTCAGAAGGGAGCCAATAAGATAGTACAGCAGCTTAGGTACTTGCCTTATATGATGCTGATGCAGATTCAAATCCCAGAACCCTATATGGTCCTTCAAATATCACCAAGAATAATGCTTGAGCACAGAATAAAGAGTAATGCTAGAACATCTTTTGGTGCACCCATCCCAAAAAATATACTTGGAAATTTTAGTTCTCTACAGTTTTAATATAAAGCACTAAAAGGGGATATAAGATATTGAATTTTGTATTTACTTTCATTGTGGCAACTATAATGATTTAAATTTTTCCCATGGTGCCTGTTTCAATGCCTTGTGAGATATTTGAGGATCAC
This sequence comes from Suncus etruscus, assembly GCF_024139225.1. Classification (NCBI taxonomy): domain Eukaryota; kingdom Metazoa; phylum Chordata; class Mammalia; order Eulipotyphla; family Soricidae; genus Suncus; species Suncus etruscus. Next base: position 83,873,847 of record NC_064853.1, on the reverse strand, counting down.
TATTCTGTTTGTGTTTTTAATCTTAAAATACCTCATAGCTGTGTACTATGCTAATTTAAATAATATTTGCCATTCCAAATATTTATCGAGTATATATTTTGTCTGTGCCTAGATTTAAGCTTAAGAAGATATCTTCCTTACTCTTATGGAATCTACAGTGTTTAGAATAGGGGAACAAAAGAAGAAAAGCACAGGTGAGGCATTTCCAGTGAACAATTGGAATTTCCAATTCCGTCTTCACTTCTTTAACTTCCTTAAGATTCTGGCATAACATTATTCCTCTGATAATTACAAAATAAATGGATGCGATTATTTTTTGAACTTCTGTTTATTTCCAGCAACCAAGACAATTTTGCTAAGTGGTTTTAAGTTAATATTCTGTGATTGATTACTCTCAAAGACAAAAATAAAATACATATTATAATATGTGGCTAGAGGTCTAATTCAGGTGGTAAAATGCATGTCTTGTATATGTAAAAAAGTACGGAGAACCTCATATCTATACTCAGGTGTAGTATCTATCTTAGAATATCAATACTTTCTATTAGAGTGATTTTCATGGTCTGAGGTTGACAGCTTTAGTCAATAATCAGAAACTAAAATAAGATGATAAGAGATGTTGAGAGTTATGGAAAAAGTGTCCATAGAGATTAATTTTAAATACATTTTATTATGAAACTGAGTGGGGCAAAGAAAAGCTAAAAGGAAGTAACAGGGGCAGCAGTCAAGCATGTCAGGGACATCATCCAGGTACAAGTTTGGTATAAGTTTATGTCAAAGGCCAACAGCACTGAAAGTAGGAGACCCAAATTACATAGAAGTGTGCTTGTCAAGGAGGCAGGTTAAGGGGTGGGAAAGAAACTGGTGACACTTGTAAATGAAAGTTGATATTGGCAGTGGACTAGTGTTAGAAAATTTAATACCTGAAAATCAGCTATGAGTAACAGCAAATAATGGTGCTTTAAAAACTTGAAAAATATATTTTATGAGAACACCATGTTGTACAAAATTTATTGATAGATATATTCATAGCTGAGTATATATCTATTATTTTGAATATATCTATATATGCACATGGAGGTATGTAGATGCATATATATGCATATATTTAAAACAATCATTCTTTCATGTTATGAAAACTATTGACAAATTTTATTAAACAGTAATAATAAACAAGGAAAGTAAGAATCAAGTTCTAGCAATCTATTTTGTCTACACTAATGTGAATCTTAACTTTGAGGGTCTGGTAAAATTATTTGTCACAAACAGAAGAAATAATTTAATATTAAATATTATGGTAATTTAAATATAATATGTGAATTTTCATTTGTATGGTAATATATTTACACATTTATTTTAATTGAGTTATCACATATAGCATATGATATAAGTTCTGGACTTTAACCAACAAGAAACATCTGGTCCCTATTCTCACAGAAGTTATAACAAATAAAGAACAAAAAAAATGAAAATAAATGAAGTTATATTTCCTGGAATGAAAGAAAAAATAAAATATACATAAAACTCACACTTCATAGATACTTTTCACTGATACTGAAGAAGCTTACCAGACATGTAAACTTTTGAAATAACTACTGGAAGGTGCAGAAAACAATGGCATTTATAAATAAATTTAGCACTGTTTAATGTTTCAAAAACAACTCTGCATATTTCCAATGAAAGACTCAAGGATCTAGATTAATGCTATTCTTATGTAAAATATAGTTATACAACTGTTTCTCATACTTTTATGAGAAGGAAAGAATAAAAATGATAAGTGAAGTGAAATTAGAACTTTGGTAAACTTCTAACTTAGGTTCATACCATTTGGTCAGTTTTCTAATGGCTATAATTTACTGATTCAGTTCGTTTCTTGGGAACAAGAATAAGTACATGTTCAATGTTCTGTATCAGATTACTGCTTAAAATCTGCCAAAGTCATGTCTATCTGACGCTTATGAGCACTAAAATCAAAAATACTTAAAATTTATTGTGATTTTACTATGAGTGGATAGGTGAATACACAGTTGTTGGCAATAAAAATAAAAAAAAATAAAATTAGCATACAAATGTTCCCAAGTAGTTTTTCTATTTGCTCACAATTTATTTTATCCATTAAATACTCTGAAAGTGAAACCCATGCAAGGCAGACACTATGAAAATTAATGTAAATGAAACAAAGATTACCTATGGGGGTTTTACAAATACACCCTTAATAATGTGGTACAAATCAAAAAAATGTAGGCCATATAATTTCTGTGAACATTATACACACACACACACACACACACACACACACACACACACACACACATATATATATATATATCAAAAAAGCAGGAGTGGTATACTAGGACATATATTAATCATTAAAAATTATTAAATGTATGGTGATATGTCTATTAAACGTATTTCACAAAATTCAGATGAATTCAGGAGACAGTTTCCTTCCAGCAGATAAATTGTTGGAAAAATACTAAGTACTAAATACTATGATGTGAATATTTGTCTAAAAAGAATTGCTATCCTTAGTAAGACTAACTATACCAATGGACATAGAAAACAGGTAGGTTATCTAAAATAGAGGCAAGGTGTAAATCTGTCAAACTTTTCCGGAATATAATGACACTTAAATATGAGAAATTCGTTTTCTTAAGTACATGAAGCTCACTTAGCAGTGACACCTCTCACTTTTAATAAATTGGATGCTAGGTAATTTATGACAGTAAAAATACAACTTCAACTGATATATTAATTTTAAATCACTTATATTTGAATACTTAGTGATCTGGGGAGTGACAACCAGAATTATTTTCTTTAACTCTATTTTCAAGAGATAATCAGCTAAAACTATTTAAATCAAATTATGACTAGCCTATTATTTTCTCCATGTTTTAAAAACAACGCAAATCCTTTGTGTCATTTATAAACTTTTCTAATGAAAATGAGATTAAAAGTACAAGTTTCTGGTCAGATATACTGATAAAATTCTAAAACCACATTGTTATTTTTGTAACCTGCTTTTGAAAATTATCCTGCCATCTTGTAATTAGCTTTTTTCTAGAGATATCTAAGAGTCCTAGTACTTCCCCAATATTCAGGATACTTTTAAGCATGCCTAGTTCACCTTCTGTGTGTGGTTGATAGATGTTTTATATACTAATTTTGACATTGATGTAAAAGCTGTGTGCATGAAGGAGTCCTCCCATCTATCTTTACTGCAAATAGAAGTATTGCTACTAAAAGACAAGCATGAGTTAGTATTTAGAATGATTGATACTTTTGAATATAAATGTGGAGACCTCTTATCCAAAAGGTGGCCTAAATGCACTGGATCATTTTTGACAGATTTTATGAGATCCTAAACAAGTGAGGGATAGTGTTGTTGGACACCTTTCATATATTTGCTATCTGATTTTTTTCTGGTAATGAACTTCAGAGATTCTGCTTAATAGCAAAAACAATAAAACCCAAGGCCCATATTTTTATTCAAAACCTGCCCAGGGAAGGCAGAAAAATGAGCAAGGATTAACCAGTTACATGAAACTAGGTCTGTAACCACTGAGAACAATGGAAGTAAATTAGGACACACTGTCAATATATAATAAGGTTTGAGGATGGAGCATTCCTTGCATGTATAGGGCTGAATGACCTTTTGCTGTTTCTACTGACAATCATTCTTTGCCAGAAATGGTTGGACAGATTCAAATCCCTGGACTGCCACTTAGTGAGTAACCCTGGGCAAGTTACCTGCATCTATTTGATAGAATGGTCTAGAGAATTAACAATAGTATACATTATGCATTGGGTTTGATACCTACAATATAACAGATACTCAGGACATAGTGTGGTTGGCTATTTTATATAATTTAGTCCCAGCCAGAACACAAATCAGTATTAAAGGACACAAGTTTTAAATTATGTGTCTATGTAACTTAATGTGAGAAAATTAGTTAAAAACCATTCAGTTCTGCTGCATTTGTTCTATGATGTAAGAGATTATAGTACTATTTCAATTAAGAAACTAAAACCAAGAAATGTAACTCCATCATGAATCAGATACTTTTTATTACAAATAGCTGTGGCATTTTCCAGATAAAATGTAATATTTGTGTACTAAAAACTATATCATCTGGGCACATAATAGTAGAGAAGATAGGGTATTATTTGCCTTACACATGTAAAACCTGTGTTCAATTCTTGGCAATTTGTATTGTACCTCCAAGTTCACCAGAGTGATCACTGAATGTATGTTATATATAGTATATAGATTATATAAAACCCAATATATGGAGTTTGGGTCTCATATATATATATATATACACACACACACATATATTTATATATAGGTTTTGGGTCATATATGTTACTAAAGCACTCAAGTATTTAATACTGAAAAAATATAAACATTCTGTATGTATATGTGAATATATGACACACATAAATAAGTGTGTATATGAAACACTGAAATGTAGTATTTTAATTCACCAAGCACTCCCAGCAATGTGCAGAGGACAATATAGTCCTAAATATAGAATCCAGGACCCTTACATGAAAAACACTCCATTCTAGGGCATTACTTCCCTGAATATCTTTCCTTGTCAATCATTGTTCCTGCCACGTTGATTTAATATCCTCAGAATATTCTATTATTAAAATCTATTATTAGGCATATAAATAATTTATGTGAATGTAAAAGTTCCATAAATATGATATCACTGTTTGTTTTATTAGCCAGTGTAAATCCAATTCCTAGCACCATACAGTATTTTGTCTCACCTCATATTAAAAACCATAAAGAATGATAAGCTTTTCTTTCCTTCAAACAAAAGCACATAACTCGAACAGTCTAACTCCACCTCTCAAATAGAGGGGGAAACAAGGGAGGTACCAGGACCAAACAGATATTTGATCACTAGTAGTAAGCTAGACACAGAGGGGACCACTTACTCTAGCAGCCCGGGGGGTGAGGGTGGGGGATATGGGTTGCAGGAAGGGAATGGTGGTGGAGGGAGGACAAATTTAGTGATGGGAATTCCCTTGATTCAATGATAATATGTACCTAAAATACTACTCTAGAAGATATGTAAGCCAATATGGTCAAAATAAAAATTAAAAAAAAAGAATAAAAACCATGTGACAACCTGAAAAATATACAAAGTTAAATGTGTGAGTATATTGAATATTTATAAGATGTTTAAAATGTTACTTAATAAGTAGCTTTCTTATAAAATGCATTTTAATTTAATAAAATATCAGTGAAATTTACTCTAGTGTATTCCAGGTCTTATACTAGGCTTGGAAAACGAAAAAAATAAAATAGTTTCTCTAATGAAGAAGACAGATAATAGATAAAACTTTAAAAATGAGACTGGTAATTTTAAAGATCGAGGGGTAAGTTTAAGGAGTTAATATAACTGATAAAAAAAAAGGGGCTTACAAGGTATCTCCTGGGCACTCAGATTTGTAGCTGAGATCTGAAACATATATGCTTTTTTTCTAAGTAAAGCAATACTCTTCAATGCAGCGGGAAAATTAATACAATGAACACATGTAAGAGACTTGAAAAATGAAAAAATTGAGTAAAAATTGGACGGCTGAAACACAGGAAAAGCAACAGTGTAGAGCAGCAGATCGTGGGCAGAGGAGCTTAAGCAGGATTATGTATATTATTAAACATTTTGTTTGATTTGAGATGCTGTAATTTAAAATAGTGTTAATTACAAGGTTTCATGCATGCAGCATTGCAACATTACACCCTCCATCAGAATATCTGCTGTCTGGTTCCTTCCACCATTATCTCAGAGTCACTTCCCTCTTAACACCCAATGCCTCCTGTTAGGTAACTTCAGTTCAATAAACATGTCCTCATTGTCTCTGCCCTTGGGCCATTTTTGTTCCCCTGTGTTACTTCATATCCCATATATAAAGAAATAATTTTTAAGTCTTGGATATCATATGCATATGGGGTGAATATATTAGAAGATACAAGAATAGAAAGTTAGGTTGACAAATGAAGAGAACATTATTACTATGGTTCAATGTTGTTCTGTGTTTTCAATATTTTTTGAACATTGCCCCCACCACTTCCGAATTTGATTCCATTGTATACCGCCTACACTATTCTTCCTAAGTAACCTCCTCTTCTCCTGCAGTGATTTTCACCTTTGTGGGATTTATATTTCTGACTCCCTTGGTGAGAAATACTAGTTTAGGTGAAAGATGTAATCAGTGGAGATGGAAAACAATAATCCCTGAATTGTCCAGATAACAGAACTGAGTACTTTATGCTTTGTTTGCTTTGATTCCTATTTCATAACGTGACAATGATTCTTACAGTTATGTTAGTTCTACATAATAATTAGCATCAAAGGTTTTTTTTGGGGGGGCAATGTCAGAGTCCTCTGTCATTTTTCTTTTCTTCTATTAATAGAACCCCCTATTTTTAGATAAGTTTGAGGGAAGTGTACATCTCGCTGACTATCTTATAGCAAACAATTTGGCCATATAGCCAACTCCTGACCTTAATAAAAAAAATAAAAGTGTAATATGTGACTTCTGAACAATATCTTGAGACCAGCAACCTTCAGCAGCAAAATGTAGTTATGATGGATGGAGCTCAAGCAATGATATTTAGCAAGAGGAGAAGCCACAGGCTAAATTACCAAAGACACAATGGTTAGAGCATCACACCAACCTCTGAAAATCTTTAAAAAAAATTTACCCATTGTTCCCATATTCAATATATTTATTACCTGCATATATTAAACTAGGATTCATTATTCATTTTATAATTTCAAGATACAATTTATATCATATTAAACTCATATTTATATTTCTGTGATTTTCAAAACATGTAGATCCTACTTCAATTTTTCATAAGAAGGGCTTTTTGCTATTGTTTTAAAATTAGAAACTATATACGTTTCTCAGGGACACTAAAACATTACAAATGAGTCTCTTAAAAAAGAATATTTACTTAATTTATACTCTTATAATTCTGGATGTTAAAATCAGGACATTGATTTCTGACAATCTCTGGAATACTGTTCTGTAACTCTTTCTGAGCATCTGGTGGCCTCAAATCTTTGGCTTATCTTATCTCCAACATCTGTTTCTACCATCAGCTGGCATTCTCTCTGTGTGATTTAGTGTCAACTATGGGTCTTTCTTATTAGAGCACCATACATAGGTTTTAGGGTTTATTATTATACAATATAATTTAATTTTAATTTGATCATAACGGCACAAATCCTATTTCTATAAAAGCTCCTGTTCGCAGGTACTATGGACTAAATTAATATTTCTTTTGGTAATCCAACTCACAATACTGGGTATAGCATTGAAAATATGTTTTTAACTTCTAATATAATGCATTTTTTAAAATAGTGTTTTTCAGTTGCAAAGAGCAGGGAAGCCTAAATGGATGCCACAACTGTCTTAAGTTCTTTTGTGGACACTCTTGTCTGAGGTTTTATAAGCAGAAAGATCCTAAAGAACTAAGACATTTTTTAAAATACTGTAATTCGGGGATAGAGCCATGGCACAGCAGTAGGGCATTTGCCTTGCACGCGGCTGACTGAGGACAGAACATGGTTTGATCCCCTAAGCCAGGAGCAATTTCTGAGCGCATAGCCAGGTATAACTCCTGAGCCTCACCGGTGTCTCCCTCCCCCAAAAACAAAAACAAACAACCCCACCCCTGTAATTCATACCATTTACACCAAAAAAAAAAAAATGAATTTTATCTGCTTGAAAAAAACTCCTCTTGCTACACAGAAGTAACAATATGGAAAACTGTTTTGTATTTAGAAATGATTGGTAGCAGGGATATTTTCAAAATTTTCAGATATTATACATTCATTCTTCATGAATATTTTTGTATTGCTTGCAAATATGCATTTTCAAACTTGAAATGAGTGTGAACTGTCATAAAAATACTAGTCATAAAACATTGTTTAATTTCTATTACATGTCATATTTGACAAACTGAATTGTTGGTAAAATGTTTAATTAATTGTATTTTTCAGCATTTTGTGTTTATGTTTGTAATGATATAAATCATCTTCTATATGTAATAATTAATATATTTTATTGACATAACATATCTACTCTTGTTACTATTGTAACAAAAACAAAAAAATATTTTGACTTTTTCCTTGAAATTTCTAAAATGTCACAGAGATATTTGAAATAAAGCACATTAACCAAAATTTGGCAGTTTAGATCCAAATTGACTATTATTGAGTAACTCTCAATAAACTGTTTATTATGATTTAATAAAGGAGGAAAAGCCACAGGTATTTCTCAGTGCCTATACTGTGACAAAAAAGATCAGAAATTTACATGATTTTTTTTCAAAAAAAAATCTAGGAAGTTTATGCTTGATTAGGTCTATTAAAAAGTGAAATATCATTGCTAAATATGACATAATTGTCGACTTTAACACAACTATTTAGTCCGTGATGTAATGTCAGAAGTCTTTTCCCTGAAACTCAAGTAAATTTTTTTGGTATTTTGCAAATGTTCTTTTAAGAGCTCTGCAAAAATGCATGTATAAATATACATTGATTAATAGAAAAATATGTAAAGTTGCCTTCCAATGTTGTTGTCATGGTTTCATTTCACATAGTAAACAGTGAAGTAGAACCTGATACAGAAGTGTTCATTTCACCAAATGCTGTGTTTTTAAATCTAGTATCAAGATAAAGTGGTAGAATTTTTAATTCACTTTTCAACCTACTGAACAATGACCTTCATAAGTCAGTAATTCTACATCTATAGGATCCTATTATCTTGATTTCTCATTGCAACATCCACTTTCTTCACATACATTATATTGAAAACTGTCATGTGCATAACTAACATCATACAAATAAAACATAATTATTACTATTTTATATCTATAGGTGGCATACCTAAACTATAAAAATGTACCGGTATGTGTATGTGTGAGAAATAGAGAGGGAGAAGGAAAGATTTGGATTCATTATAAAAGTGAAAAGGAGAGAAATTAAAAGAATGGAGGAGGAAAAATAAATTTGCAAATATTCTCATATTTTTATTTCTGAGAGTATTGTGCAATTAAATGTATTACGTAAGAATTCACTACTCTAAAATGTAAGTGGATAAAGTCAGGATTTATATTTTTATTATTTAATTTTTAATTTTAGTCACAGTGATTACAAAGTTATTTATAAATAGGTTTTAGGCGAATAATGTTTCAACACCAACCATTTTACCAGTGTCCTTCCCTCTAACAATGTACCCCCATTCTTATTTAACTCTTACTATCAATCTGTTTCTATAAGAGGAGCATTTATATATGTATATTGTATATATAGATATAGATATAATTTTTCACTGTTATTTATAGTAACGTTGCTGATATGGTTTCATAAACAACACTTTATCACCTTTCAGCATCAATTTCTCCTCCTGGTTGAAAGTTTCCCTATAAATGCCCTATTCCCCAGTCCCCTTAAGTGGCATGTTTATATCTGAATAACATTTCTCCAATTTTATTTTCTACTGCCTTTGGATATTCATCATCTCACAATTAATTTTCTTTCTCTCTCTCTCTCTTTTTTTTTTGGGGGGGGGCACACCCGGCAGTACTCAGGGGTTACTCCTGGCTGTCTGCTCAGAAATAGCTCCTGGCAGGCACACGGAACCATATGGGTAACCGGGATTCGAACCAACTACCTTTGGTCCTGAATTGGCTACTTGCAAGGCAAATGCGCTGTGCTATCTCTCCGGGCCTTCTTTCTCTTTTTTTAATTTTTAATTTTTTATTTAGTGTATGTGTGTGTGTGTGTGTGTGTGTGTGTGTGTCACACCCGGCAGTGCTCAGGGGTTATTCCTGGCTCCAGGCTCAGAAATTGCTCCTGACAGGCACAGGGGACCATATGGGACACCGGGATTCGAACTGATGACCTCCTGCATGAAAGGCAAATGCCTTACCTCCATGCTATCTCTCCAGCCCCACAATTACTTTTTTTTATATCCAATATGAGAGAACCCATTCTGTGTTGGTTTCTCTTCTTTGACTAACCATTCAGCATGTTACTCTATAGGTTCCTCCTTGTAACAGTAAATTTCATGAGTATTTTTTTTGTGTCGAGTAATATTCCATTGGGTTTATACACCATCATTCCTCTATCCAGTCATTTATTTCTAGACACTTGGGTTATTTGCAGATTTTGGCTATTTGTGGATAACAAGAGTTCAATGTGGAGGAGAAGATAGTGGTGAATTAGTAAAGAGAAGTTTATGCATGACTATCTGCAACAGTACTGTAAACCACAGTGAAAACATTTACATATAAATATTCATAAATATGTACCTTTTGTAGAAACATAGAGGTAAGAGAGAGGTAAAAGGTGAGGGCAGAGTTGTATTAGTGGAGTAAAGCAGACACTAGTGAAGAGATTTATGTTGAAAAATACTGTGTGTCTGAAACCCAATTATAAATCATAATTTTATGGTGACTAAATATAATAAGTTTTATTAGTTAGCAAATAAATCACAAAGATATTTTGAAAATGCATCCCTAACAGAATATACACCAAGCCCTGGAGAAAGTGTACCAGAAGTTGGGTGCTTACTTGCCTAAAACTGACCCTCACTCTGTATCTGGCACCACATAAGATTCCTGGAGGACCACCACCAGGAGTGATTCTTGAGAACCATGGGATAGAAACCAGGGGGATTCACATCCCCCAACATAAACATGGACCTAGGAATAAGTAATATGACTCTTGTCCTGTGTGAAAAATAGCAAGATAAGAGTCATTCATTACTTCTCCACATCTTTTGATGAAATTAGATATATTTTTCTTGTAAAGTTGTCAGTGCCTTGTATTTTTTGAATATTAGTCCCTTATCTGATGAGTATTGGGTGAATAGTTTCTCCCACACAGTGGGTGGCTCTTGAATCCTGGGCACTATTTCTTTGAGCTGCAGAAGCTTCTCAGCTTAATATATTCCCATCTGTTTATCTCTGCTTCCACTTGTTTGAAGTGTGCTGTTTTCTCCTTAAAGATGCCTTTACTCTATGTCATGGAGTATTTTACCTATGTGTTGTTACTATATACCTTATGGTTTCAGGTCTGATATCAAGGTCTTTAATCCATTTGGATTTTACTTTCGTACATGGTGTTAGCTGAGGGTCTGATTTCGCTTTTCTGCCACTGGCTAAACAGTTGTGCCAATACCGCTTGTTAAAGAGGCTTTCCTTGCTCCATTTAGGATTTCTTGCTCCTTTATCAAAAATTAGGTGAGACATTTTGTCAAAGAAGAAATACAAATGGCCAAAAGGCACATGAAAAAATGCTCCACATCACCTATCATCAGGGAGATGCAAATCAAAACAACTATGAGGTACCACCTCACACCATAGAGATTGGCACAAATCACAAAGAATGAGAACAAGCAGTGCTGGCGGGAATGTGGAGAGAAAGGAACTCTTATTCACTGCTGGTGGGAATACCGTCTAGTTCAACCTTTATGGAAAGCGATATGGAGATTCCTCCAAAAACTGGAAATTGAGCTCCCATATAATCCAGCTATACTACTCCTAGGTATATACTCTAGGAACACAAAAGTACAATACAAAAATTCCTTCCTCACACGTATATTCATTGCAGTGCTATTTACAATAGCCAGGCTCTGGAAACAACCAAGATGCGCTTCAACAGATGAATGGCTAAAGAAACAGTGTTACATATCCACAATGAAATATTATGCAGCCGTCAGGAGAGATGAAGTCATAAAATTTTCCTATAAATAGATGTACATGGAATCTATTATGCTGAGTGAAGTAAGTCAGAGGGAGAGAGAGAGACACAGAATAGTCTCACTCATCTATGTGTTTTAAGAAAAATAAAAGGCATTTTTGCTTTAACTCTCAGAGACAATAGAAATGAGAGTTGGAAGGTCCAACTCATGACATAAAGCTCACCACAAAGAGTGGTGATTGCAATTAGAGAAATAACTACCCTGACAACTATCATAACAATGTGAATGAATGAGGAAAGTAGGAAACCTGTTTCGAGTACAAGCATACGTGGGGTGGGGAGGAGGGAGATATGGAACATTGGTGATGGGAATGTTGCACTTGTGAAAGGTGGTGTTCTTTACATGACTGAAACCCAACTACAATCATATTTGTAATCAAGGTGTAAATAAAGATATTACTAAAAAAGAAAATATTAATATTATCATTAATAATCATCTTAGAATGTAAAAAAAGAACAAGATAAGAGTCATTCAGAAAGGTGAGAAAGATATAATATGAACACAGGCTATTACAACCAAGTTCAAAGAGATATGTACGTATTTCTGATCCTGTCAAGCCGTATTTTCTATATCAGTATGAAATAATTGCCCTAATATTATTCTGGTAAATAAAATTTTAACTTTTTTCATACATGTCAATTTTTGATACAGCATTGTGCATGTGCTTCCCAGAGCTAATAAATTATACAAACCTGTAGTATCATAGGATTAAAGCAGAAACTTGGCTATGTCTCACGTCTGTGAGAAATTCTTAACTAAGGTGATTTTGAGTACTGATCAAAATGTAGGAAATGCTTCCTGGAAGATCAAGACTATATCTTAGAACACTAACCTTGTAAGTATATGTTGAATTTAAATTCTAAGAGTCTGATATTCACCTAATGCTATCTTAGTAGTCCTGAGATTTAAGCCTACTACCCCTACTGTTGCAATGCCCAATATCACAAACAATTTCTGTCTTCACCATAACCGTAATGTGTATGCTTCATCTATGAATGAAAAGAAATTACACAAACACCACAACTAAAGGAGGATAAAATGCAGTGTGCACTGAAGAAGAATATGCAACCACAAGTGTCACATGATTTGCAACCCTCAGCAAAAATAAATCTTCAAATATGCAAATGCTACAAGCAAGGCATGTATGCAAAACCTAGCCATTGCCACAACATTAAATTTAATTATTAATAATTAATAACTGGAATGTCAAAAAGAAAAAATAATGACATGAAGAACAGACTCCAGCAAAAGATAAGCTTAGATTTAGTCAAATATTTCTTGTTTCTATCAATTATATCCCACTTGGAAAATTATTTGGAATATGGTCCATATCACGGGCCCAGAACGATAGTGCAGAGGTAGGGCATTGGCTTTTATGCAGCTGATCCAGAACAGACCTCAGTTTGATCACCAGCATACCCATATAGTCCCAATCCAGGGGCAATTTTTTAGTTTATACAGGATTAACTCCTGAGCATCACCATTTGTGGCCCAAATACCCCCCACTCCCAAAAAGAAGGTCCATATCTGAAAAAACTATAAAGTTAAAAAAAACTTTAGAAACATAATTAAGTTGATCAGTCTTGCTGTTGTTGATTTTTTCAAAATTGAATAATTAAACAGAATAAATAATTGATTTATTGGTCAAAAATTGAGCTGAAAGTATAGTGTGTAGTACATAAAACATAAATTATATGCATGTATGTCTAAATGTATATAGCATTTTTATTCCTGAAATTTTAATACCTTTAAAATATATTGCAATCAAAATAAACTTTACATTAAATAATAAATGATCTGAATAAAGTAATATACTATAAACAGAGCAAAAGTCGACATTAGTCTTTTAAGTACATTTGTTCTTTGTCACAATCATGCAATTCTGTCATCATACTTTAAAGGTCATTGTGGACCTTCACCTCAGCAGACATAATTTTGTTCCATATGTAAATATATAACAAGTTATAGGCTTGATTTTTCTCAGGGGCTGAGGATTTCTAATCTTTCTAGAAGGCTAAAAAATATAAAACATTAATATGGAGAAATTGGAGGGTGTTCTGTGGTTAGAGGTTACTTTCATTAGTGTATGGGAGACCATACAGACCTGGGATCAAAATTGGGTTCCCTACATGCTAAACAAATGCACAGTCAGTGAGATATCTCTCAGCCTGCAGAAAATGTTTCTGTAAGTAGTGGGGAAAGGATATCATAACCAGTAGGTCATTTGACTTGCATATGACCAACCTGGATTTGACATATAGTCAAAAACATCCTATATGTTCCCCAGAAGCACTATATCAGGAGTGATTCCTGAGTTCTGAGATAGGAGTAAGCTCCAAGAATCACTGGATTCGGACCAAGACCAATAAATAAATAAATAAATAAATAAATAAATAAATAAATAAATAAATAATTTTAAGTAGTCAAATGAGATATATTTATCAACTATATATACAGAAGTAAACATTTAATTTCTAAAGTGAACTCAGTGCTTCAAGAATATTTCCCATATTCTCTCTATTGTCTTCTTATGGTGATTTTATTTATATATACTCAGTATATTTTAGAGAATATATTCAGTAACCTTAGTATCATCATTTTTACTTCTATGATTTTCCAAGGTGTATTCTTCTACAATGCAGCTGCTAATCATCAAGTAAAATATAATGGGGATCATTTTTAGTGCTTTTCCATGATTTTAGTATATTTTTGTTATAATGTAATTTAATCTTATTAAAATAATTCTTACGCATATTGATTTATGTTTTCTTAAAGTATCAAGTTGCATAGGTTTCTAGAAGTATTTGGAGGGAACAGAACCACATTATTTGGTAAGTAGTGTTAGATTGCATTTTATTAATACAAAATTTTAGAATGAATTTCAGAAGTCTTCATATATGAGACCTTGTTTTCATCTATTAGAATGTAGCAATAGGTCAACTCATACTTAATAAAATAAAATAAAAAATAAATTAGAGTGATAATACAGTGGGAGGGCACTTGTTTTGAAAACTCTTGACTCCACTACCACTTTTGGTTTCTTGGTTCCCACCAGAAGTAACCCTTGAAAGCAAGAGACAGCAGTAAGCCCTGAGTACTATGAGTGTAGTCTCTTAACTATATTTTTATTACAATACTCGGTATTAATGAACAACCAATCTGAAATATATCCCAAAACCATCTACAAATGGAAACACAAATTTAAATATTATCAAGATTGGAAAAGTTTTTCTTTTTTTTACCCACCCCTAGAAAAGATTTTCTCTCTTTTCTGACTTTTTGAAATTTTTTCTACATATCAAATGTCAATAAAACATATTTGTTGAATCTTTATATTTATGAAAATATATATCATATTTCATATATATGTATAAATATTATACTGTCTAAAAAACTCAATCTATGACATTTCCCTAGTCAGTGAAATGTGGATAATTTGAATTAATCAGTCTTTGGTATCTAAATCTGTATGATTATGTCAAAAGTCCATTAATCCCACTGCCATGAGGCTATAATCATTTATAAATATATTATTTGCAAAAAAATTATCAAAGACAAATATTAAATATCTAAGGAAAGAAAGTGTACATAATGCAAAAATTCAGAAATTAATGTAGACAGGATTTTGTTAAAAAAGTTTCATATTCTGAAAAGATAACACTAAAAAGACAATAATCTGAGGGCAAGCCCAAGAGCAATAGTATATTGGGTAGGGCATTTGTCTAGCCCATGGCCAACCTGGGTTCGATTCCCACCATTCTATATATTCCCCTGAACCAGCTAGAAGCTATTCCTGAACTCAGAGCCAGAAGTAACCCCTGAGCACCTCCAAGTATAGCCTAAAAACAAATAAGGTAACATTTAAAAAAGATAGTAATCTCTTTGATAGTCTAAGCCAAATGTGTGCACACTATTGTATAAATTAGTTACAATAAAGACTATAATAAATCCGTGCCTCTTTTTACTTATTTATTATTAAATATTCTTAGATGCCATTCCAAAAAGCATTATTAGTATGTAAAGTTCAATGCAATCAGTACCAGTGATGGCATTCCAAAATTAACACATAGGCATATTCTACAGAACTGGAACTATTACCTCAGATCAATTTTGGGCTTGATTTTTTTTGTTTGTTATTTTGGGGTGCCACAACCAATGGTTCTCAGGCCTTTCTCCTGGGCCAGTGTTCAAAAATTACTCCTGGCAGGTTCAGAGAACCATATGGGATGCCAGGGATTGAACTCATGTCATCATGTACAAATGCTCTACTTGCTGTGTTATTGCTCTATCCCCAATTTAGGGCTTAATTTTAAAGCTTGGAAACATATTTGGTTTATAGAAGACTCAATCAAATGTAATGACATATGAGTTCCTAATTATTCTGTATAAAATAATTTCCTCATTGTATGTTACTTACTATAGTAGTATAAAAAACAGTTCTTAGACTAACTAATTTTACTAGGGTAAAATAATGTTAAGAAAGCTTCCATTCAACCCAGCTATTCCACTCCTAGGGATATATCCTAGGAACACAAGAATACAATACATAAACCCCTTCCTCACACCTATATTTATTGCTGCACTCTTCACAATAGCCAGGCTCTGGAAATAACCAAGATGCCCTTCAACGATGAATGGCTAAAGAAACTGTGGTACATATACACAATAGAATATTATGCAGCTGTCAGGAGAGATGAAGTCATGAAATTTTCCTATAAATGGATGTACATGGAATCTATCATGCTGAGTGAAATAAGTCAGAGGGAGAGAGATAGAGGCAGAATAGTCTCACTCATCTATGGGTTTTAAGAAAAATAACAGTCACTTTTGCAATAATCCTCAGACACAATGAGGCCTGAACTTCCAGATCACTTCAAGAAGCTCACCACAAAGAGTGGTGAGTACCGTTATAGAAATAACTACACTTAGAACTACCATAACCACGTGAATGAATGAGGGAACTGGAAATCCTGTCTAGAGTACAGGTGGGGGTGGGGTGGGATGGAGGGAAATTTGGGACATTGGTGGTGGGAATGTTGCACTGGTGAAGGGGGGGTGTTCTTTACATGACTGAAGCCTAATCACAGTCATATTTGTAATCAAGATGTTTAAATAAAGATATTAATTTAAAAGAATAAAAAGAAAGCAGAATATCATTGCTAAAACCATGAGTGCTGACATTTCATCAGTAATACCTCACTTCCACCCTCTACTAACCAAAAACTATTTCATAAAGCTTATGAATCATTGATTTCATACAGAGAAAGCTACTGCATTTCTTCAGTTCTATTCTTTGGGATAATTTTTTTCTTAATTAACATATGAAATTGTTTATTTATTAAAGTTGATTTGCTGCTCAAACATATTGAAGCAGTTAACACAGCAACAAATTGGTGCTACCTGAACAAGTTCTAAGATCAAACAGGAGATACCAAGAGGAGGTCAAATTCTTTAAAAGTTTTTAGAAAGTAATGTTCTCCCAGAAAAATCTTCCCCAGTGTGCATGTATCTCTATGGACAATATGGCATAATTGACACAATAATTACCAATAAATAGCTTTATGCCACTTTACTATTATCTTTATTTTTACTTATTTCAGTTACACATGGACAATAATACTCCCAAGTGTGTCAGGGATAAAAATTTAAA
Source organism: Suncus etruscus (assembly GCF_024139225.1). NCBI lineage: Eukaryota > Metazoa > Chordata > Mammalia > Eulipotyphla > Soricidae > Suncus > Suncus etruscus. Next base: position 83,856,398 of record NC_064853.1, on the reverse strand, counting down.
GCAACATGATTGACCATGTTAAAACCAAGCGTTCCATAAAATGCTTTTAGAAAATAGTCAATATGGAGTTAACCAATATATGTCCCTCAATTGTTAATGTGTTTTTCTAGTCACTGTTCTTAACTTTCAAGAACCATAAATTGTTAAAGCATGACTTATATCATTAACTCCCAGGAGCCAAAAACCTTATTATTAAAAAATCAATTCCTTAAGCTCAATTTCATACTGTATAATATTTTTGCTTCCTTCTAATATATAAGATTTTATAAATATACTACTTGGACAAGAAACCAATAAGCAAATATGGAATAAGTAATGATACAAGTTAAGAAATTACTTATGCTCTTAAAATAAAACAATATTTTGGCATTTAAAATATTAGATAAGGGGCTGGAATGATAGCCCAGTGGTAGGGCATTTGCCTTGCATGCAACTGACCCAGAATGGACCATGGTTTGATCCCTATAGTCCCTTAAGTTCCCCCAGCCATGTGCAATTTCTGAGCTTAGCCAGGAGTAACCCCTGAGCATCTTGGGTATGGCACAAGCAAACAAACAAAAAATAGATTAGGTTAAAAAATAATGATGCTTAATTTTTTTATCAATGAATTAACAGAAGTTAATTTTCTTTTGGGGGGGGTTGCAGGGACATGAGGAGTTACTCAGAATTTAGACTGGTTCCTTGCTCAAGGAATCACGTTTGGCAGCATACTGTGGAATGATGATAAGTGAAGCCAGGAATTGTAGCAATCAGCCATGTGCAAGGTATTGAGATCTGTGCTAACTTAAGCTCTTTGCTAACTCTCTGGTCCCAATAAAAGTAGTATTTTGAAATCATCCACTGAAAGCCCAATTATTTTTATTATTAAGAAATAAAGTAACAGAATCCACATTACTGCCCATTAGTCAGAGATATTTGTTATTTTTTAAAGAATAGCACATAATCCATATTGTTTAATTAATGTATATAAAACTGCTGCTTAAAAACTAATAATTAACATTTACTTTTAAGAACATTTTTGGATAACTGAATCACAATTTTCTAAAAGCAATTATTTTGTTAAAAACATTGATGAGACAAATTGATTTTACCATAATAAAGCATTCAAAATTTATAATTTCTCAAATATTTTATATTTATAGCCCAAATTATTCATTTTATGCTGAGGAACAAAATTTTACATGAACATTTAATTAAAAATTAATTAAAAATTATTTTAAAAATCAAAGTTAAGGGACCGGAGAGATAGCATGGAGGTAGGACATTTGCCTTGCATGCAGAAGGACATGCATGCAAGTGGTTCGAAGTGGTTTGAATCCCAGCATCTCATATGGTCCCCCGAGCCTGCCAGGAGCAATTTCTGAGCGCATAGCCAGGAGTAACCCTTGAGCGCTGCCAGGTGTGACCCCAAAACAAAACAAAACAAAAAATCAAAGTTAACTTTGGAAAAATCTATTAATTAAAAATCTCTTAATTAAGCCAAGAACTTATTAACTTATTAACTTATTAACATTGAATTTAATAGTACAAATTAAAATTTGTGTAAAATTATGGATTTTAAGCCAAGAACTTATTAACTTATTAATGTTAACTTATTAACATTGAATTTAATAGTACAAATTAAAATTTGTGTAAAATTATGGATTTAAGTTATTTCAATAAAAGGAAACTATTTTAAATACATGGATATAGATTTCACGTTGACAGTAACATTCTAACCCATACAACTCACTAAATTTCTTCCCAATAAAGGAATGAAAAATAATTCATTTTTAAAAGACTGAAAATATTTAAATGTATAATAACTTTTGCTCTTTACAATTACTATATACTCTTCATTGGTCCCTAATTTTATTTTATATTAATATTGAAAGACAAATCTCTTTTAGAGTGGCTTACCAACAAATATATATTTACATACATACATATATATATTCAACCTTGGTCAATACACTTACAAAAAATAAGTATTACATTTATGGAGTGTAATAAATACACAAGAAAATTGTTCCCTCCGCTGTTCTATTCTCTAAATATTCCTGAGACCAACAGTGATATCATCACCTGTGAAATTTGTTAGAAATAAAGTGTTATGCCCATTCCAGTCTGAACCAGAAACTGGGAGCGAGGCCCAACAAGCTGTAGTGTAATAAGCTCTCCAGGTGGTTCTGAGGCAGCTAAAATGTGAAACTACTCTTCTAGGAAAACAAAATAAGGCCTCAGCATCTGGTAGTCATCAGAATGATTCTACATATTAAGGAGTATAAAAATATATTTGGGCTTACTTTTTTTCACAAAATATTTGTGTTTTTGAAAGTTAATATTTAAAACCTTATATAAAGAGTTCAGCAGGTTACTCAGTGTCCAGACAAATATACGTCTATAAGTATAGAACCCAGATGCCTTGCAAGGAGCTAACTCTTTTCCTTTCCTGCAAAGATGAAAGGGAGGTTCCCCAAACCTTTGTTAAAAACTGAGAGCCTTGTATTAGTGGAATTGCCAGAGGGTTTTTATCATGAATGCATGGACATTCTTTCTTTAGTTGTCTTATTTCTCAATAAATCCTGTTATTGTTCAAAATAACTGAACACTCCTGCAGTTAACATATCTAAGAATAAAATAAGTATTATTTATTTAGTACAAAAATAAAACTTTTTCTTAAATCAGTTTTTATTAAAATTAAAATCCTTTCCTCAATATAATAGTAAATATAAATGTTATTGAGGCTTTATATTTAACTGATGATATTAACCAGTTGTGGAATAGAAAGTCTAAGAAAGTTGTGTGACTTGAAACATAAACTCATCAAAGCTTCCAGTGCTAAGAGAGTCCATAAAAAAATCCATTTCTGACTAGGTCATGGTAAATTAGGAACCCACTTGATTACATTCCTTCAGTCTATAAAACTTCTGACTTAATACGCAGTTCCAAATGTTTTCCAGGGCCAGTAATCCTGAAGCTGTTGTCAGACTTTTCAAAATGAACTGGAAATCAGAATATTTTGGGAGTGGTGTGGGTGGTGTCTCTGAAATTGTTTCTCAACTTTCATTTGAACCTCCCAAATCTGTAAACTTGAATGAAAAGAAGCTTTTATTTTAGTCTTTTCTTCTTTTATTTGAGAGGGAACACAGAAGTTGTTCATTGGATCATATGTAAGGCATATATTCTACATGAGCTATAGCCAGAGTCATCCCAGTTATTTTTTATTATCAGCTAAGTATTAGTTTTGGTCCTATCAGGAAAAGAATTTGTATATCTATCCAAAAGATTTTTCTCTATTTCCACAATTTTGTTTAGTTGCCTGCTTATTCTTCATACTCATCTTTAACTGTTCTAGGCTCGTTTGAAGTCATCTTTTTAACACTACCTATTACCTAGATATATGCCATAAGACATACTTCTGAATTCAAAATACTCTTAGCCTTGTTATGTAGACTACAATGTGTTCTCTAACATTCTATGTAAACACCACTATATTGTTGGTTTTTCTAATCCCATTGAAACATTTCTTGATCTATAAGAGAGATTAACTAGGCACCTCTAAGACTTGAGAGAGATTAAGAATATAATTTTCATTCAATTATTACATACCTTCAGAATCTAATATTCTACTTCAGATAATATACTATAAAGTTAATCAATATTAAAAAATGGCAATACATTAGAAATTTCATGGCAAAGAAATTGATGTGCAAAAAACCCCAGCAAAATACAAAAAGCTAGTATATTCTCACTGTAAAATTATAAGCCTATACAAATTCATGTCACATGCTCAAAGCATCCAAAAAGAAAAAGCTAAATAAAAATATGTACAAACATGTGTTAGATTTCATTGAATATAAAATACAGACTAATAGCAATTTGACAAAGGAATTTTTCAATATTTCAAAAACATCAGCCCATCTTTTAGTAAAAATACCTGTTCAGTTGATTTCAAAGTGGCTGTTAAAAGCCCCAAAGGCCCTATACACTTTAAGAGAAGAAAAAAATCATTTTTTTATGTTTTATTCTACTTCTAATTCTAAATCTCAAAGAACAGTATTTTATGAGGAAAAATAAAAACAAAGCATAACCATTAAACACACACTTCCACTAGATACATTTAGGGTTTGAAAATTATTAGGATAAACAATATTCCACATAATCTAATGAAAAGGGTACATATATGATTTATTTTTTTCCCCAGGGGAGAGCACAAACGTAGTCCCCTACTACCGCAAATTATGCAGTCGAGTTTCCCACATTTGGGGAAAACGTGGTGGTCAGCACATCCGGAGTGCAGTGGATAAGCTTCACCCTGGGAAAATCACCTTCATGATAATGGTATCTCCCCTGCCAGGTAAGTACATATATGATTTCTGATATTGTTTAAAACAAATGAGTCATTGAGTATTAGTACCATAGGAGTTGTAGCAAATGGACCTACCAGTTTGCCTTCTGTATCTCCTAAAACTATACTTTCCCATTCTTTGTCTATACAGTTTCTTGTATATATAAAATATATATTTTATTTACTTATAATATCTATGTATTTACTTATACTATTTTCATTTATATAAGATCATTCAGACAAGATCTTTCTCTTGTTCCTGGGTATGTCTTCTTCCAAACTTTATATTGTTAATAAATCTGTTTTTGGATTGATCAGTCCAACCAAGCTACAGTAGAGCTTCTGAACCTTTCGAGGTTATATGCTGAGTACAATGCATACATCGCATTACAACATCTATGAATTTGTCATTATACTATAGAATGTGTTGGGCAAAAGGAAGCATCTATGATGGATACATATTTTTCTAGTGCCACAGAAGGATAATTTTAAAATTGTAATTCACAATTGTCATAATCTCATATTATGATGAACAGATTTATGGTTAAAAATCAATGAGTTAAAAGGCTGTCTTTAATTCTAACATTTGATATTCTCAGATGCAATGATTCTCTTTTGTGGAAGAGTAATCACAGAAACAAATAACAATGATTAGGCAAAAGTAATTTGGGTGCAAAAAGTTATAAATCATTAGTAAAACTAAAGAATAAAGCAATGAGTAAGTGTGCTAACAAAGAAATGAAAAGATTCACAGACATGTGGGAAGCAGTTGTCAACTGTGTCTATGTTTAAGCAGACTTACTTGCACAAATACATAAACATGCACAGATAAATATTAAATTATTCAAAGATGTAGGTGCAGCAAGAACTGACCTCTGAAACTTGAATGTGTGGGCCATCAGGGGAATCCTGTTGAAAAGTGAATGCTGATTATTGAGTGCTGCATAAGTGCTGCAATGTGATCTGGGAGAGAGACTGAGTGAGGTTAGTATGTTATTCAGAGTAGAAACAGCTGAGTAGCAATTGCATCACCTGCATCTTTTTGGGGTTTGTTGGAGTAAAAAATTGTCAAGATCCCTGTCCATGCCTGCTCAGTAAGAATCGGAATGAGCTTGCATGTTATGAATGCATTTTTCTTTGAACATACCTTACATGTTTGTGTCTATATTTCTCTGTTGCCCTTTTCCCATATGGAGAAACCCACGTTCTCTCTTGAATATGGCTTTCCTTTCTATCTCTCCCCTCACAACTTTCTAAGAAATATTTGTTTAATAAAAACTATTTCCTTTTCTGAAAAATAAAATCAAAATCTGTGGCTACAAGATCTCTGACTAATTCTAACACTCTAATACATATTGAAATTTAAATGTCCAGCATATAAATTAACTTAAAATAAATAAATAACTTGTTAGACTATATATTTCATCAGTGAGGGAAAAGAAAGGGGACTGGCTAAATAAAATCTAATTATACATAAAGGGCTAGAGTTATAGCACAGTGGTAGGACATTTGCCTTGCAGGCTGCCAACCCAGGATAGACATGTGTTCAATCCCTGGCATCAATATGGTCACCCTAGCCTGCCAGAAACAATTCTGAGCACAGAGCCAGGAATAATCCATGAGCACTTCCAGGTATGGCCCCAAAACATAAATAAATAAACAAATAAATAAATAAATTGTACATAGAAACCAAGGATTCAGATGGTAAAATTATCCTGGTTGATATAAAATTTACCTGATTTTAGTTCTAGAGCTCTTCTGCTTGGGTTTATAAACCTAGCTGTCTGGTCACTCAAGCTATTGTTCTTGTAGAGGAATTGGGGTTTTCTATATCTTTTTTTTTAATGTCTGCTACAATGCTTAAAAGAGCAGATCCAATTATAGGAGATTTAATTCTTATTATTAACTCTACTAATACCCAATGTAAAACAGGTAATGTTTCCTACAATTCTGTCTACAATTGACCAGCTCAATTCTTGCTCTAAGTTTAGTTTCCCTTTATATAAAATGAAAATGTTATCTACCTCAAAGGATAGCCTTAAGGAATAAATGATCTAAATATGATTGAGTATGGTCTAAATTAAAAATATTAACAGGGGCCTAGTGGTAGCACAGTGATAAGGCATTTGCCTTGTATGAGGCTGTCTCAGGAGGATGCTGGTTCGATCCCTGGCATCCCCTATGGAGCTCCCCGAGCCAGGAGCAATTTCTGAGATAGAAGCACGGAGTAACCCCTGAACGCCTCTGAGTGTGGCCCAAAAGAACCCCCCCCCCAAAAAAAAAGTAAAAATAGCTATTTTTCATGGTTCTTAGAAACTTTCTGTTTTAGTAATATCTAAATGATTGATTATAAATATTAATGCCATTTTTATTCAGAATGAAAACAACAAAGGGATGAGAGGAGGGCAGAGTAGAGAAGAAAGAATAAAGGATGTGTGTGAAAACAAGGGTTATGACTAAAAGCACTATAGAAGTAGGTATGATTTTTATTTCTTTTTTTTCCCCATCCCCATGATTTCTATTTTTATTAGAACTCTGAAAGTATTAAGGGGGAGTGGCAAAGAGAATGGAGGATAAGGTGCTTGTATTGTGGGTGGATTGATCCTTGGCATTGCCAGTAGAGATCTCTGATCATAGAGCCAGAAACAGTTGCTGAACACATCTAGGTGTGGCCCAACGTGCACACCCTAGAACTAAATATGAGGGAATTAGTTAATTGGTTAAGGCATTTATTTGCCTTGAATATGACTTATCCCAGTTTGATTCCCACCACATGGTTTCTAAAATTACCAAAACTAGATGTAGGCCTGTACCGTGGAATGGAATTGGGAAAGGGTAACCCAAGTAATACTCAGCATCATAAGGCCACCTCAAAGAACTATAGGCCCAAATAAGGATTATCCAGATTGGTAACCAGGGTCCCCTGAAACCACTTGAGAATCCCCCAAAATTGAATAAAAGTTTCAGTACTTTCTTTGCATTCATGTATTCACTTTTGCACATGGCTAATCTTAAATTAGAGTGGGACAGTTCAGTAATAGTTGAGACAAGTCATATTGGTAGCAAGGCTGAAAATAATTACAATATGGATTTTATAGAAAATACTAGCCAAATCCTGATCTTGGAAAATCTTCACAAAATAACAAATGACCTATTCAGGCTGAGCATGAGTTTGCATATATAAACCTATACTATAGGATGCTAGTGTCTAGGTATTATGTCCAGATATGATCAGCCATTCATTGATAAACTTAATGTTCCACAAAGCCAAGCAATCTGTCTCACTTATCTTTATCTCCAGAACCTATCAAATAATTTTATGCATAAAAAGCAGTCAATAAATTTATGCTGAATTGAACTGGGCTTTCAGTTGAATATATACACATATATAGTACTTCAAATGCATGACATGTCAGTGAACTGGAAGGATAAGATACATATATTTAATAGATTATTCTGGTCAAAGATAACTTTTGAATCAATAGTTAATTTTCTATTTTTATGTTTTTATATATACCTTTTTGCATTCCATTGAAAGATATTTTAATCTAATACAAAATAATGTTCATTTGAAATGAAAAAGTATTCTTGCTTTTTCCTGCAAATCTAATATACTCTCCAAAGCAAAAGATTGCATATCTTGCATAAAAATTTAATAATTATGGTAGTGTTAAAGTTTTAGCCATATACATTTTTCCCTATTAGCTATTGTCATCAAACTGGAATTTAGTATTAATAATGTAGATTTAATTTTGGAAATATTTTATATTATCAGACCAGTGAACAGGAAGAAAGCCATTGCATGGTGTGAAAATCCTAGACACAAAGATTTATTAGCTGTATGAATTTGCTCTGATTTAAAAGTAAAAGGAATATTGACTAAAATATTAACTAAAAAGCTAGAAGTAAAACAATTGCATTTTAAAAAGCAGTGAATATTTTGAGATTACATGGTAAAGTTGTAGTTTTAAATTGACATTCAACAGGCAAGGGTTATAAACTCTAAATAGCTAAGGTCTGTTTGTAAACATAAAATATTTCTACACATTAGTGAATAATTTTACTTCAAATAGGTGTTATTATTTATCATTGTAAGCATAAGTATATACAGAATGATTGTAATCCAGAATTTTATTGCCATAAATACATACATAAATGTTCCAATATAGGCATTTTAATAGGGAGGTTAAAAACATTTAGCCTTCCTGGGCCAGATCAATACAAGAGCAGGTAGGATATTTACCTTCCACACACAGCTAACAGAAGTTCAATTCCAGGCATATCATATGATTCACTGAGTTGACCAGGTGTTTTTCTTAATGTAGAATCAGGAGTAAGCCCTGAGCACAGATAGGTATGGCCCCCAAACAAAATTAACCTTTTGAACTATAACATATAAATATAAAATTACTTAAATATTGTGTTTGTTGGAATTAATTACCTCAAGGTAGTTTTGTACTTTCCAGTCACATATACAGACAATATTCAGTTTTCATATAAAATATATATGCTAAAATAATTACATGTATTTACATAGAAATTTAAATGCAATGCATTAAGAGTTTAAGATTTGGGGGCTGACCTGAAACCATAAGTATATAGAGCAACATGTAGGTTGCTCCATGACATTGAGACTACAAGTATCTTTAAAGAGGAAACAGTACTCTCAAAACAAGTGAAAGCAGAAATAAATAGATGGGACTACATTAAGCTGAGAAGCTTCTGCACCTCAAAGGAAATAGAGCCCAGAATACAAGAGCCACCCACTAAGTGGGAGAAACTATTCACCCAATACCTATCAGATAAAGGGTTAATATTCAAAATATACAAGGCACTGACAGTACTTTACAAGAAAAAAACATCTAACCCCATCAAAAAATGGGGTGGAGAAATGAACAGACACTTTGACAAAAAAAAAATACAAATGGCTAAAAGGCACATGAAAAAATTTCCACATCACTAATCATCAGGGAGATGCAAATCAAAACAACTATGAGGTACCATCTTACGCCACAGAGATTGGCACACATCAGAAAGAATGAAAACAAGCAGTGCTGGCGGGGATGTGGAGAGAAAAGGACTCTTATTCATTGCTGGTGGGAATGCTGTCTGGTCCAACCTTTGTGGAAAGCAATGTGGAGATTTCTCCAAAAGCTGGAAGTTGAGCTCCCATACAATCCAGCTATACCACTCCTAGGGATATATCCTAGGAATACAAAAATACAATACAAAAATCCCTTTCTCACACCTATATTCATTGTAGCATTGTTTACAATAGTCAGACTCTGGAAACAGCCTAGATGCCCCTCAATAGATGAATGGTTAAAGAAACTATGGTACGTATACACAATGTAATATTATGCAGCCATCAGAAGAGATGAAGCCATGAAATTTTCCTATACGTGGATGTATATGGAATGTATTATGCTGAGTGAAATAGTCAGAGGGAGAAAGATAAACACAGAATGGTCTCACTCATCTATGGGTTTTGAGAAAAATGAAAAATATTTGTGTAATGATTCTCAGACATAAAATAGAGGAGGACTGGAGGGTCCAGCTCCTTACATGAAGCTCACCATAGGTATCATTTAGTGTAGTCACAGAAATAATTACACTGAGACCTCTCATAACAAAATGTGACTGAATAAGGGAAGTAGAAAGCCTGTCTAGAGTACAGGCTTGTGTGGGGTGGGGAGATAGGACACTTGGGATATTGGTCATGGGAATGTTGCACTGGTGAAGGATTTTATATATATATACACACACATATATATACATATATATACACACATATATATACATATATATACACATATATATTAAAATCAAAAAAAGAAAAGAAAAAGGACCCGGAGAGATAGCACAGCGGTGTTTGCCTTGCAAGCAGCCAATCCAGGACCAAAGGTGGTTGGTTCGAATCCTGGTGTCCCATATGGTCCCCCGTGCCTGCCAGGAGCTATTTCTGAGCAGACAGCCAGGAGTAACCCCTGAGCAACGCCAGGTGTGGCCCAAAAACTAAAAAAATAAGAAAAAGATTTTGGGGCTGGAGATATAGCATGGAGGTAGGGTGTTTGCCTTGCATGCAGAAGGACGGTAGTTTGAATCCTGGCATTCCATATTGTCCCCGAGCTTGCCAGGAGCGATTTCTGAGCATAGAGCCAGGAGTAACCCCTGAGCACTGCCAGGTGTGACCAAAAAAAAAAAAAAAAACCAACAAAACAATCAAACAAAAGAGTTTAAGGTTTTGCTGGCAGTTCCCCAAATTTTATATTGTTATAAAAATTAAAAGTATGTCCAAGATGGACCTTGGTTCTATCTCCATCATCCCACATGATTCCCCAAGCCAGGAGCATTTCTGAGCACATGAGCACATAGCCAGGAGTAACTTCTGAGTGTCACAGGGTGTGGCCCCCCCCCAAAAAAAATTAAATGTATGTGGGGCCAGAGAGATAGTACAGGTATATAGCACTTATGTTGCTCATGACTTACTCTCTTTCAGTCACTTGCACGACATAAATCTTAGAAAAATACCAAGAAAAATCACTAAGCACAGAGACAAAATTTTGCCCTGACACTGTAGTGTGGCCTAATATTCTTCCACAAATTGCATGTATAATATACAATTCATAGTGTCTGACAGATAACTAGTTCTATATCAATGTCTGTTATTATTATAAAAAAAATCAAGTAATTTCAAATAACTAGAGGTCTACTTATACTTGTAGAAAACTAGAAATGAAAATAAATGAATAAATTTTTGTATAATGTTATTCACATTTACTAGCCGGATAAGACAATAGAGTTCAACATAGGAAGACACTATTAAACCAAAAAAATAGGATTAAACAAACCAGATCTTGGGAATACAGAGATAGGACAGTAGATAAGGACCAAAGTGGATTATGTATCTTTCACGGTAATAAAAATGAATTTTAAATCTTCCAATCATTATCTCACATTTCTCAACCATAAAATATTCTAATAGGAAATGTGACATTTTATTTTGTTTTTAATATGTCTTTTAAAAGACATTAAAAGACACTATGAATTATTTCATTTCTCATTACCTGTTGTATTCTGAGAAGTATAATTGAGGTCAGAAAAGTACATGATGAAAGTAAAAGGTTTGAAAACCTGTGATTCATTAAAAAAAAAGAACAGAGAAGTCAACACAAATAACTTTCCCTAAATGAATAATATTCATATACATGAAGTAAAAAGCAAGCAAAACTTCCCATTTTGAGAAGGCTAAATTTTTTAAATTATTAATTTCTGTCCCATAACATGTTTTACAACTTTTCAGTAATACAATGTAGAAATACATTTATGATGAACAAGACTGCCTCAAATATTGTTATGGAGAAATACCAATTGATAAGTTTTTGTTTATTTGTTTTTCTTTTTAGTCAATTGGTTTAGTGATATAAGGTTATTTAAAATTACTTAGGAAACAGGCACTGAAGAAAAAGTATACAATCTCAGTTGTCAAATTTTTTTTTTCAGTTGTCAAATTTTCTCAGAATATTTTTTACAGTAATTTTCTAGATGTGTTTTCCACTCTCTGCCTTTTAATCTGTCCATAAACTAACAGATTGAGTCAGTGAGCTTGGATAGTGCGAACATAATCTCTAAATCTAAATATATAAATAGAAAAAAAATTTTTTTCAAAGAAAGTAGTCTGGTCTCCCATTTTTCAATAAGATAACAACATTGCATCTTTTAACATTGTTATTACTGGCAATGGATGACTATTTTGAAGAAATCTATAAGAATAGTTAAGCAATGAAAGCATATAATAAGAGAGCCATTGTGAAGGCAGGTGGGAGAGGTTTGCCCCTGCTGTGAGATTACCAACTGGGAGAGACTAGACAGAGGGGACCTGTTGGCTTTGTGTGTTTCTCTACTCTTCTATCTCCTGAACCTCTCCTGACAGGGCAAAGAAAAACCCAGCAAAAACTCTCTCCGAAAGGCTTCAGACAAGCATGGCCGCTCTGCTTCACTTTGGGGCATCATGCTCTTTCTAACTAATGAACCCCACTATAACATACAGAAAAAAATCACAATACAGCGTGACAATGGGGAAACCTCGCTAGGCAAACACCATGCATACAGAATGAAGATGATAGCTGAGATGACCGAAAAAATACCAACCATCTGATTAATCTCTCAGATAAGGAGTTTAGAATAGAAATATGGAGGATGCTCATGGAAATCAAAGAACACATATCTCTAGCTGAACAGAACACAAAGATAGAAATCAGAAAACTTCAAACTGAAATAACAGATCTAAAAATATGGTAGCTGAACTGAAAACCTCAATGAAAAACCTCTCCAACAGGGTAACAGCAGCTAAGGACAGAATCAGTGAACTGGAAGATGAAATGTAGAACAATTCCATACAGCAGAAGAGATTGAAAAAGAAAATAAGGCAAATGATCATACAATGGAAAAAGTACTCAAAGAATCTGAACAGATAAAAATAGAAGTCTTTGCTAAACTCTACAGAAAGAACATAAGAATCATTGGAGTCCCAGAGGCCCAGGAAGGGGATCCCCAGGAAGAATCTACAGTCAAAGACATCATCACAGAGAAGCTCCCAGAGATAAAGACTGCAGGCAATCAAACCCTGTATGCCTGAAGATTACCAGCTAAAAGAAACCTGAAGAAAAGCATCCCAAGACACATCCTAGTCACAATGACGAATCCCACAGATAGATATAGAACACTGAAACCTGCAAGATCAAAAAGGGAAATTACATCTAAAGGAGCACAAGGCTCTGAAATTAGAAACTTATTAGAAAACTTTAACACTGGAAATTAAACAGCCTGCTACTGAACAACCAGTGGGTCCGAGATGAAATCAAAGAGGAAATCAAAACTTTCCTGGAAACAAATGACAATGAAGACACAAGCTATCAGAATCTATGGGACACAGCAAAAGCGGTACTGAGAGGAAAATTTATAGCTTTGCAAGCACACATCTGGCAGGAAGAAGGGGCATACCTCAATAGCCCAATGACGCAGCTTATGGAATTAGAAAATGATCAACAAAAGGAACCAAAAAAGAGGGAGAGAGAATGAAATAACAAAGCTTAGAGTAGAAATCAATGAAGTGGAAACCCAAAAAATAATCTGAAAGATCAATGAAAAAAGAAGTTGGTTCTTTGAAAAAATAAACAAGATTGATAGACAATTGGCAAAACTCACAAAGAGAGAAAAACCTGATAATATGTATTAGAAATGAAAAGGGGAGATCACTATAGATATTGTAGAGATTCAAAAGGTAATAATTTATTTTAAATATTTTAAATATTTTGACAGTAAGAGACACCATGGTTATTTCTAACTTATTTATTTTGATTGTCATTTTAAAGTGAAATAATTGGCGCCTTAATCATTGCATTTTATTCCAAATCTGAATATAATAAATTTCATACTTCGATTATAATTTTTCCTAAGAAAAAAGACTTTGGCACTTGCATGCCAGGATTTCTGGGTCTTTGACTGGTATGTTAGGGGCTCTGGGCAGGACAGCTAGCCACAGGCCCCCTGGGCTGAACTAGTCCAGGGGACCAGGATCCCCCCAAACCTGGTGGGTCTTCAGGGCCACGCCTGGTTAATCGGGCCCTGGGGGGGAGGGGGGAGAAATCCCTTCCTATGCATCCAAAAACTTCAGGGGCAGGGCTGGGCTCAGAGCACTCGCATGCCAGGATTTCTGGGTCTTTGACTGGTATGTTGGGGGCTCTGGGCAGGACAGCTAGCCACAGGCCCCCTGGGCTGAACTAGTCCAGGGGACCAGGATCCCCCCAAACCTGGTGGGTCTTCAGGGCCACGCCTGGTTAATCGGGCCCTGGGGGGGAGGGGGGAGAAATCCCTTCCTATGCATCCAAAAACTTCAGGGGCAGGGCTGGGCTCAGAGCACTCGCATGCCAGGATTTCTGGGTCTTTGACTGGTATGTTGGGGGCTCTGGGCAGGACAGCTAGCCACAGGCCCCCTGGGCTGAACTAGTCCAGGGGACCAGGATCCCCCCAAACCTGGTGGGTCTTCAGGGCCACGCCTGGTTAATCGGGCCCTGGGGGGGAGGGGGAGAAATCCCTTCCTATGCATCCAAAAACTTCAGGGACAGGGCTGGGCTCAGAGCACTCGCATGCCAGGATTTCTGGGTCTTTGACTGGTATGTTGGGGGCTCTGGGCAGGACAGCTAGCCACAGGCCCCCTGGGCTGAACTAGTCCAGGGGACCAAGATCCCCCCAAACCTGGTGGGTCTTCAGGGCCACGCCTGGTTAATCGGGCCCTGGGGGGGAGGGGGGAGAAATCCCTTCCTATGCATCCAAAAACTTCAGGGGCAGGGCTGGGCTCAGAGCACTCGCATGCCAGGATTTCTGGGTCTTTGACTGGTATGTTGGGGGCTCTGGGCAGGACAGCTAGCCACAGGCCCCCTGGGCTGAACTAGTCCAGGGGACCAAGATCCTTGCAAACCTGGTGGGTCTTCAGGGCCACGCCTGGTTAATCGGGCCCTGGGGGGGAGGGGGGAGAAATCCCTTCCTATGCATCCAAAAACTACAGAACCGCGCGGGGGCGCTGTACTTCATATATTAAGAGTATTCATTACTGTTATGTTACATTTTACGTATCCAGAATCTTTATTTTGTATTGTGCCCTTTCCACATCCCTACAAAGCTCTTTTTTATCCCTTTACTCTCTATCCCCCCCAAACATCTCTAATCTACATTACTCTTTTTAATCAGTGGTGTACAAGCCTTATCACAGACCAAAGCCGTGTATTGTGTGTAACAACCCCAAACTGTTTCAAGATACATAAAATGGACACGTATTTCTTTAGAATATTTTATGTTTTTTCTCTGACAGCTATAATTCTTACTAAATGTTGTCTTAGTGACGATTCTAACCACTTTTCATCTTCTTTTTTTGAGCTGTTTAACAAGGAATCTTAAAGAAAGAGTCCCCCAGATTAATGCTTATGATTGAACCATAATTGTTCTTATCACCCCCATATGCGCCAAGAACACCACGTGGCATTGCTCCTTTTTTGCATAGGCACATTAAAATGGGCAAATAGTATACATATAAATAAGATCCTATCTAATAGAGATTGGTACAGACAAATCTTATAGTGCAAAGGGACCTAACACCCTGAACATTGACATAACGACCTGGCACAGACCTCAGAAGAAAGGGCATTTCCCTGAACCAGGGAAGCCATTCCACAAAACATCCAGGCTGGTCTATAGCATCACCTGGAAGCAATCCTCTACCAAGGAAGACTCTACACTGCTCAGACATTGTCCTGCTCAAAAGAGACTTCCATTAACACTGAGAAGACTTAACAACAACAACGACTTGCTTACAGGACAGGGCTCCCTGCATTGCCCTTTGATTGTGAGGTGAAACCAGAGGACGCTCCACATCCTGACTTCAATGTTGGATATACAGATACCAGGATCTCTAATTCAGAAGCTTGATACCAACAACAGAGACTGTGTGAAAAATATAAGTGTGCTGGCACTACAGACAATGTCTTGGATTGATGTTGGATATACAGATACCAGGATCGTTAATACAGAAGCTTGATACCAACAACAGAGACTGTGTGAAAAATATAAGTGTGTTGGCACTACAGACAATGTCTTGGATTGGACGATCTAGCGTGCCTGGAGCCTAGAGTTGGTCTTGTGCCAGGAAACTTCAGGGGTCGGGTCTTTTTGTATTTAGGCCAAGGTTATTTCTTTCCATGTCCCTCATATTTTGGTGGGCCTATGCAAAGAACAATTGCCACTCTAACACCATTTTTACTGTGCTCCTTTGACTCTAATCCTTAAAAAGAACCCAGTTAAGATTTGAGGATAACTTAAGCTAATATGCATGAATATGGAAATGTAAAAAAAATGCTATGCCTGTAATGTTTAAGGAGTTATGTAAGTTTTATGGCTTTAGATTGCCTTGTGTGCTGTTAAGAAATATTATAGTGTGTTACAATCTTAATGTTCTTTGGATGAAATTTCAAAGTTGGGATATCAGCAAGGGGACTTCTGAGAATTATGTTATGTATTGTCCTTCCACTGTAACTTTACCTTGTCCTCCTTCTTTGCATCCTTGTTCTCATAATTAAAAATAAAAATTAAAAAAAAAAAGAAAAAAGACTTTATTTCTTTCTTTTCCTTTCTTTCTTTTTCTTTCTTTCTTTCTTTCTTTCTTTCTTTCTTTCTTTCTTTCTTTCTTTCTTTCTTTCTTTCTTTCTTTCTTTCTTTCTTTCTTTCTTTCTTTCTTTCTTTCTTTCTTCTGTCTTCTTTCTTTCTTTCTCTCTCTTTCTTTCTTTCTTTCTTTCTTTCTTTCTTTCTTTCTTTCTTTCTTTCTTTCTTTCTTTCTTTCTTTCTTTCTTTCTTTCTTTCTTTCTTTCTTTCTTTCTTTCTTTCTTTCCTTCTTTCTTTCCTTCCTTCCTTCTTTCCTTCCTTCCTTCCTTCCTTCCTTCCTTCCTTCCTTCCCTCCCTCCCTCCCTCCTTACTTCCTTCCCTCCCTCCCTCCTTCCCTCCTTCCCTCCTTCCTTCCCTCCTTCCTTCTCTCCTTCCTTCCTTCCCTCCTTCCTTCCCTCCTTCCTTCCTTCCTTCCCTCCCTCCTTCCTTCCTTCCCTCCTTCCTTCCTTCCTTCCTTCCTTCCTTTCTTCCTTCCTTCCTTCCTTCCTTCCTTCCTTCCTTCCTTCCTTCCTTCCTTCCTTCCCTCCCTCCCTCCCTCCCTCCCTCCCTCCTTCCTTCCTTCCTTCCTTCCTTCCTTCCTTCCTTCCTTCCTTCCTTCCTTCCTTCCTTCCTTCCTTCCTTCCTTCCTTCCTTCCTTTCTTTCTTTCTTTCTTTCTTTCTTTCTTTCTTTCTTTCTTTCTTTCTTTCTTTCTTTCTTTCTTTCTTTCCTCTTATTTTCTTTCTTTTTTTTTTTTTGACCATACCTGGTGGTATTCAGGGAGTACTCCTGGCTCTCTGCTCAAATATTATTCCTGGCAGGGTTCAGAAACTATATGAAGATGCCAGAAATTGAACCCAAGTTAGTAACTGCAAAGCAAACCTCCTACCCACTGTGCTATCACTTTGGCCCCAGGAAAAAATAAAAACTTTTAAGAAGTTTATTATTTTCTGGTCATGAGAAAATTAGAAAACTTATTTATCAATCTAAGAGAAAAAAGAAATAAATTAGAAATAAAAAATTCAATTCTTCATAAATTTCTAGATTTCTAAAGTAAAGAATTAAATTGAGTTAGTATGAATGTAAATGCATTAAATAAAATGTACAAAAAGAATATCTTAGACAATAATACATATTATTTCTACCCAAAATAAAATGTATTATCTTGTGAGCTTAAAAATATATTCTGGACTTGTAAACAAGAAAAAATCTTTCTTGAGTAGTTTATTGGTAATATTCTCAAAACATATGTTGCTTTAACTAAAAAATGATCTTATCACAACAGAAACTCAGCATTTTCTACTTCTTATCATACGTAATAGAAAATTTATTCTTCATGCCTATGAAGAGTTACAGGCCAAATACAATAATTTAAAGGCAGCTTTAAGAGTACCAAGCTAGAAAATGATAAAACTCTAAATACTTCTTATTCTTTAGTTAAATTGCAACATATTTCTTGATATATTGTGAGTGGCTATTTTCTCAAGCCTTGAATTTAATTTAAATAGGTAGATAACAGGATTAAATGTTCTAATATAATTCTTTAGTTAAAATGATAGCAAAGGGATATTTTATTAGTTGTCTTCCAGATTGAATCTGATATTAATTTTTAAATACTCAGGTTTAGAGCCAGGTAAAGATTTACAGAATAAAAAGTTCAGATGTATTCATACATAGTTTGTCTTTCCTGGAATTTTTATTTAGCCATGTGCAAATTTGTACAGTTATGTTAGCATGGCACTTTATTTGAATACTAATGTTCGAAACATAGTACTAACTGGTAGTAAAAAAATCAGTACCTATTTATTCTCTCAAATGAACAATGAGACTTGTGCTTCGTTTCAAATCAATGTACTTTCAAGGATGGTCTTTTTCACATATAGCCATACAGAAGCATATTTTAATTGCTTATTCTTTTCTGACTTCTTTCTCCTTCATATGCAACCCAGCTTTTTTTATTATTTTGCATAAAGGTTTATGAATTTCAGAACCAGGTGCAGGATACATCTGATTGTAGTTAATGGCAGCTACTGTTCTTATACAAAATTTAAATAAAACATGATGAATCAATAAGTTATAGGATTCTTAAGAATATTCTTTTGTAAATATAAGTAATCTTCCAAACACTATATTCTCCACAAATGTTAACAGCTAAGCTTTTTGAGGCTAGGGTTCATATCTATGTGAAAAATCTGTCCCACTATACGTTATTCATACACTCGTTTTATAATTTTGACATACTAATATATTGTGTATTATTAATAATCTACATATTTTATTAGAATCAATTCAATATATATTATTTTTGGCATTTGAGTCACATCTAGATATTTCCAGACCTTACTCCTAGTTCTATAATCGGTTTTCACTCTTGAAGGTATACATGTACCTTATATGATCCTGGATATTAAATCAGAGATGGACTTGGGCACAGTAAGTTTCTAAATCCCTGTTTTATCTCCCTAGATCAAATGTGTTCATTTTTCACTTGACATAGTGACTTAGCTTAGACTTAAATTTATTATACATTAACCATTCATACCTGAACCATGGATACCATCTACAGAAACAAACATGGTCTCTTACACCGTCACCAGGAATAAAAATTCTACCAAGGAAGGCCCCACCACTGCAATGGTACTGACTTACTCCAAAGACAGCTCTTATGACACCTTAACAACCTGGGAACAGCAATAGTTTACTTTCAGGGCAGAATTCTCTCCAATGCTACCTAATGGTGAGAGGAAACCAGAAGATGCTACACACCACCAGGATTTCGATATAGGACATGTACAGAAACCAGGATCTATAACTATAGAAACCTGACAGCAACAACTGTGATGGTGAAAAGCTGTGTCTGGGACCACAGAGAATGACTAAGGGGTTCGACAACATAATATGCCTGGAGCCTTAAGTTGTCTTATGCCAAAATACTTCAGGGGTAAGATCTCCCTGTTTTTAGGCCAAATTCTTTTCCTTCGAATTATTCCATATTTTGCTGTGCCTATGCAAACAACAATAACTGCCACAAACACACATAATATTTTTGTGCATGTATCTCATATCTTTAAAAAAAAGAGCATTCAAAACTTTCTGCTATTGTATCAACGACTTTATTGGTGATACAACAATTTTCACAAATATAACTGCTAGTAAACTCTCCTCTTCTTTTTCCAATTCTTTTTTTTATATTTTCTAATTTCTTTCTATTTTTAATAACAGCTTTCTGTCATCCTGAAACAAATGAATTGTGATTAGTTATGTTAACTATATGATACATTTTCTTTAAATAAATTTATTATAAAATGTGTTCAGTTTTAAAGAATGTATTGTTATAAAAACTTTTTGTATCATTAATGAAAGTGGAAATTCATAGGTTATATAGATGTTTTGATTTCTAAGAATTTAAATAAAATGATATTTTATTAAATTTAAAATGTATTTTACATTCTCTCAAGTATAATGTAAATAACTTTTATTATAAATGATCTTGTTCCCTTGATTTTTTTTTACTTATCATCTCCATCTACTAGATAGCACTTACTATATGCACTTCAAAATATGTGACTGTGTTAAGAATAAATTGGAGGGGCCGGAGAGATACCATGGAGCTAAGGCATTTGCTTTTTATGCAGAAGGTCATTGGTTCAAATCCTGGCGTCCCATATGGTTCCCTGAGCATACCAGGAGTGATTTCTGAGCGTGGAGCCAGGAGTAACCCTTGAGCACTGCCGGCCGGGTGTGACCCAAAAACCAAGAATTAATTGGAAAATACACTAAAAATATTCATTTGTTTGTTCTTTTGTGTCCCATAAAGTTGATTCACTAAATATCAAAGATTTTTTCCTCCTGAATACACTCTTGTTTATCTCAAAAAAAAAAACTTACAAAATAGGATTGAAACTGTTATTTGTGTATAGTGTGCTCATTCATGCTTATATTTGCTTTCATGATACTATGTTAATTTCTGATAGTATACAATATCATGTTACTGTTAAAATGTTGTTGAATAAAGTCCAACAATGCTATTTTCAAGTTGTTAAAAAGAACTTCAAGATCTATGCCTTTCACCTGATACTTCATTTTACTTTCAGTTTTAATTCTCTGACTTCCCACAGATCCAAAACAAATAAAAAAATTAAATAAAAATCTACTATGAATAAGGACAGATTTTATTGTTGTGTTTTAAAATACCAAAAGAGTTAACATGAATATAATGCTAAGTTACTAGTAGATGAGGACAGTAGTAAAATCTGGTTTGTTATGTAGAATTTGCAATCTAGAACAAATGCGTCTAGGCCTAGATAGATTCACTTTTGAATTTTTTCAAACCTTTCAAGACGACCAACTGCTAATCCTTTTTAGGCTTTTCCAGGAAATTAAAGAAACAGAAACACTCCCAAATAGTTTCTATTAATTTAACATTACCCCGATATCTAAAGCAGACAGAAATGCCACAAAAAAAAAAAAAAAAGAAAGAAAGAAAACTACAGGCCAATATAATGAACAAAGATGAAAAGATCCTCAACAAAATTCTAGTAAATAGGATCCAAAGGCTCATCAAGAATGTCATACATCATGAGTAAATAGGATTCATTCCAGAGATGCAAGGGTAATTTGAAATACACCAAGGCAATCAAAATAATGCATTATATCAATAAAAATATCATATGATGATATCAATAAATGGAAAGAAAGTATTTGACAAGGTCTAACATTGTTTCATGATAAAAACTCTCAACAAGATAGAAATGGAAGAAACTTTTCTCAATATAATCAAAGCCATTTACCACAAGCCCATGCCAAATATTAATAGGGTAAAATTAAAAGCCTTACCTCTAAGATCTGATACAAGACAAGGTTGCCTTCTCTTGCCATTTCTATTCAACATAGTACTGGAAGTACTTGTCATAGAATCAGGCAAAAAAGAAAAAAAAAATACACAATATCAAGGGCATCCAAATAGGAAAGGAAGACATCAGGCTCTTACTGTTTGCAGATGAGATGATACTATATTTAGAAAATTCAAAACACTCTACTGAAAAGCTTCTAGAAACAATAGATTTTTTAATAGTAGAGTGGCAAGCTTCAAAATTACAACTCAAAAATAAATCTAATTTTTATATAAGATAATGAAAGATAAAAATTAAACATTACAGGGGCTGGAGAAGTGGCATTGCGGTAGGGCCTTTGCCTTGCACACAGCTAATCTAGGATGAACCACAATTTGATCTCCTGGCTTTCCATATGGTCCCCCAAGCCAGGAGCGATTTCTGAGCACATAGCCAAGAGTAAACCCTGAGCGTCACCTGGAGTGGCTCAAAAATAAAGAAATATTGCAAAAACAATGCCATTCATAATTGTGACTCATAAAATCAATACCATGAAGTCAACTTACTAAATACATGGAAGACCTATACAATGGAAACTATAAATCCCTGCTTAAGAAATGAAGGCATATACAAGGAAATGAAAACATACTCTGCTCATGTATTGGGAAGATTAACATAAAAATAGCATTTTCCAAAGCATTGTACAGATTTAATACAATCCCTCTAAAGATAACCATGATATATTTTCAAAGCAGTGGATAAAGCACTACTAAAATTAATTTGGAATAATAAATGCCCCTGTATAGCGAAAGCAGTCCTTGGGAAAAAGATGAGAGGCTTTCCCAATATTAATTGCACAATAAAAGCAATAGTTATTAAAACAACATAATATTGGAATAACACATCCTCAGAACAATGGAATAGATGAGTATTCTGAGACTGACACCTAGGTATACATCTAATTAATTTTTGATAAAGATGCAACAAATGCAAAGTGGAGCAAGTAAAGTCTCTTCATCAAGTGGTGTTGGGAAAACTGGTGAAGTACATGCAAAAAAGTAAATTCAGCAAAACTCTCTTCAATACCATGCACAAAGGTCAAATCAAAATGGATTTAAAGACATTGATGTCAGACCTGAAACCATAAGGTATATAAAGGAAAGCATAGGCAATACACTCCATGACATTGAGGCCAAAGGCATCTTCAAGGAGGAAACACCACTGTACAAACAAGTGAAAGCAGAGATAAATGGGACTATATTAAACTGAGAAACTTCTGAACTTCAAAGGAAACAGTTACAAGATTTAAAGACTACCTATAAAATGGGGAAAAACTATTCACTGAATACACCTCAGATAAAAGACTAATATCTAAGAAATATAGATATTATATATCTTATATACATTTATATATATATAGGAAGAGAAAAGGCACATGAAAAAATGCCTGACATCACTAATTCTCATAAATCAAAACAACAATGCAGTATCATCTCATGCCACAGTGAATGCCACATCACAAAAAACAGGATCAATTAGTTCTAGTTTGGATATGGAGAGAAAGAGACTCTCATTCACTACTGGTGGGAATGCCATCTAGTCCATCCTTTCTGGAAAACAATGTGGATATTCCTTAAAATCTTGATATTCTGTTCCCATATGATCAATCAATACTACTCCTAAGAATATAGCTTAGGAACACAAAAAAACACAATACAAAAATGCTGCCTGTACTCCTATTTTTATTGCAGCACTATTTAAAATAGTCAGAATCTGGAAAAAACCCAGATGCTTGATGGGCACGATGAGAGATGAGAGGCTAAAGAAACTGTGGCATATCTACATGGAATACTATGCATCTGCTAGAAAAAACGAAGTCATGAATTTTGCTTATATATTTATTGACATCGAGAATTTTATGCTGAGTGAAATAAATCAGAGGGAGAGTTATAGAGAGAATGGTCTCACTAATCTGTGCTATATAAAGTCAATAAAAGAGAGTATGTGGATAATATCCAAAGACAATAGAGATGAAGATTAATTCCATGTTAGAAAGTTTACCATAATGAAAGAAGGTTCTAATATGAAAGGGATATTCATGGCACTCCTTCATTAGCAGTAGTGCAAACCACACTGTCATAAAAGGAGAGAGAGAGAGAGAGAGAAGGAGAGAGAGAAAGAGAGAGAGAATGAGAGAAAGAGAGAAACAGAGAGAGAGAGAGAGAGAGACAGAATAAAATGTCTGTCCCAGAAGCAAGTGGGGAGGGTAGGTGGGAAGGAAGAGAGCATTAGGGAGGTTGAGAGGTAAACTGTTGACTTTGCTGGCAGGAAAAGTGCATTGGTGAATTTGTTATAAAGTGTATGACAGTAACTCAATCATGAACAACTTACCTGTGATAAAAAAGTAGTATGAACAAACTTTTATCCAAGGTGTTAAAATTAAAAAATTAATAAATAAAAAGTAACAGCTTTTGATATTTATCCTATCTGTATTTGAAAAAAATAACTGTTTCTCTTTTATCAACTTTGGCATGTCTATCTCAATATCTTTACTTAAAACTATATTTGAAAGCATTTGATGATACACTTTAATTTGTTTTAAAAACTTTTATAAAATATCTACTATTTTGTATGTAAAAATTTTATGGGATTATTATGTTACTGACCCTACCCTGATCGGTGATTGTGCCCAACACTAGGGTGTGACCTGGCATTCTGCCCCTACCCTAGGGTGGTACCTGATTCTGCTCCCACCATTGGGTGGTACCTGATCCCACCATTGGGTGGTACCTGATTCTGGGGGATAAAAACAAGGGTCTGTGGAAGGCGAGGGGCTTTTTGGCTGGAACCGATGCTGAGGCTTTGGACTTCAGTCTTGTCCACCAAATAAAGCTAATATTTCCACAAGCCTGACTGTCTGTGAGCTGTTTACCTGCCTTTTCACCTCAGAACCGCCGGCTGGACAGGGTGGCAGATGCGTGCTCCAAGCTGGAGGGGAAAGACCTCATCCTCCATCCCTCCATCAGTCAACCTCTTCAGGGGCTGACTTGCAACAATCTACCTGTATGTAATACTTCTAAAACTGAAATCTTATCTCTTACATATTTAGAAAATTTTTGTAATTTCTTATGAGACATAGAAGTTCATTTTGAAGTTTCTTTTTTTCTTATGACATAAGTAGGAATTTATAATATAAACAATATATATGTATACTAAATGCCAATTACATTGTATAACCTAATAACTAAATATATTTTTAAAATGATGTAGTAGCATCTGTGCCAAGGTGATCCAATAAGACAGGAAAAAAAACTTATGTTTCTAATAACAGAAAAAACATAAATAATTAGCTTCAATTTAGAATCAAAGTAAATAAATTTAGTGGAGGTATTTATCAGAAGACTACAGTCCTGCAGTCACAGAAATTCAACTTTAAATACTTCAACAGCTATCACTTGGAAAATACTCCATTTAAAAACTGATTCAGTTGCATATAATACTTCATATTTCAACAGAAATCAGAATTCAAGTTTTCCACAAGGAATATTGGAACATTATTAAAGGACAATTAAACATTATTAAAGAACACTAAATGAGATATTTCTTCCAAAATTGTTTCTCCTACCAATAAAATGAGTCATCATTTTTAGTGGACACTGTACTTTTAAATATTTTTCCCCAATAATTTACTTATCAAAAAATTTGTCCATTTTCTCTTGTCTACTTTTTGATACAAGCACTGCATGTAATTGCTTCTTATGAAAAATAATGTAAATTTATTTATGTCATCAAACAATGCAATATATGAAGCTAGCAAAAGCTGCCATTAAGTGCCAATTGCCTATCAACTTAATGGTCCTATCTTCTCAAAAATTCATGTTTAATTATAAAACAGTACCTTAGGATATAACCTTATTTGGAACTAGAATTATTGCAGATGTAAGTAACTCTTTATATTTATTTAAAATACCTTTTATTTTGGTTTCTTTTGCTTTTTAGATACCACACTGAGTATAGCTCAGGCCTTAGCTTGGCTCTGTATTCCTGGCGAGGCTCACAGTAGCATATATAGTGATCACAGTGTGAACTTTGGGATTGAACCAAGGTTGACTACATACGTATAAGGCAAGCTCCCTACTCTATTATTAATCTAGTCCTTAAATATAAATATCCTTAAAACTTTTTTTTAATAAAATAATGAACTGTAAAATGACATATTCATGTTGTTATGTATTTTATGAAAGTAGACCTAATAAGTGCATGTATTAATATATTGATATGTATTTGTACTTTCTTTAATTAAAAATATCTATTCTCATAGTTGTATTATACAGGTACAAGGATATCTCTGAGCTATTATAGGTCACACAGATTGCTAATCTAAACAAAATCAAAGACTGAACAATTATAGAGCTATTTGGCAGACATAATGATTTTAGAAAGGGTTCACAAAGATTGGTGAAAGAGTCATGGTTTAAATGTCTCTAGCTTTCTTTATTGTAAAAAAAGAGCAGACTATTACATCAACAATTTAAATTTAGAGAGAACAATATGAAAAGAGGCCATCACTGGGCATAGTCTGCCTCAAATTTCATACACAAAATATGACTAAAAAATTCTAGAATTCTAATCTATTTATTTTGTTTGTTTGGTTTTTTAATTTTATATTATTTTATTTAGTCCCCTTGGATTACAAAGTTATTCAAAGGATTCAAACATAAAATGTCTCAACATCAAGTTCTTCACCAGTGACTACTTCCTTATGTCAATATTTCTATTTCTCTTAAACCCATCACCAGTCTTACTCAATGACAAGCAGTTCATTTTCTTATAATTTTTGGGACTCTGGTTTACCGTCTGTTACTAATAGGGTTTCATGCATAACATGAACTCTGAGTTGACAACTTTCCTCCACCAACTTTGTAGTTCTCCATCTTTTTTTCTTTTCTTTTTTTATTTTTGGGTCACACCTGGCAGCGCTCAGGGGTTACTCCTGGCTCTATGCTCAGAAATCGCTCCTGGCATACTCAGGAAACCATATGGGATGCCGGGATTCGAACCACCGACCTTCTGCATGCAAGGCAAATGCCTTATCTTCATGCTGTCTCTCCTGCCCCATAGTTCTCTGTCTTATTCTCTGCTTCCCCTATCTCAAGCTTCCTACTGAATACTGTGTAGGTCATGGCTATTGTCTTTGGTATTTATTAATCCCTTCCTTTGTTTATCTCCTGCATAAGAGAGATCATTTTGTATTGGTCTCTCCCTGACATATTTACCTCAGCTTGATTCACTCTAGATTCCTGTGATTACTACCCCATTTGTATAGAAAGCTATCATTAGTGGCATCACGTAAAATGAGTTTAAACATATTCTATTCAAGAATTCTTGAGAAAGTATAGCTTGTTAAGTCTACCTATTAGTTCTAACTTCACTGATTATAATTGGTTAGTTACCATGGCATCAACAAAATCTATACTTCTACTCTTTAAATTAATATAAATTCTTCTTAGAAAATATAATAAAATTTTAATATTGAACATATTATAGTCCAACAGTGTAACATTTTTCTATTCTCTACTCATATAAATTCTATATGAAGATTTCTATTAGAAATTAATTAGCATTCCTGTTCAACACACATAATGAAAATGCAAACATATGACTACAAATAAGTCACAAGTCTTGACACTTGATGTGGCCTGCCCTCTGGTCTTCTGTCTCTCTAGAGCCTTGTTTCTGACCTTTATGTTCTTTTACATCAGACTTTCCCAAATGCTACAACTCAGCCCATCCTTTCACATCCCTCTTTCCTCATGAAACATCTTAAAAATTGAGTGTGGATACTAACAGTTTCACCAGTTGAAACTGCACAGACTCTAGAGGTCCTAACTGGTTTGTTTTTCATTTAGCATCATCCTGCTGACCGGCTGGAAAACTATCATATGATACCTAAGGCTTCCAGAAATTATTTTAGTCATATACTGTTGGGTTGCACCTTATTTTAGCTAAAAGAAAGTTTGTCCCCGGTTTCTTTGTATCTGTTTGTTTCCAACTTGGTTTCACCCAAAACAAAGATTGTCTTACTTGTAAACCTGCGTGGGTTTCTGCCTCACCCAGAGTTGTTTTGTGTACAATAAACAGGGAAGTTCTGGCAGGCAACTGGCCCAAGATACTAGGTAAAAAACTGCCAGACTACACGTGTTTAACCATCAGCCTGTTTGGATTATTTAATTTGAGACCCCGATTCACTTGGTTAGGCTTGGAAATAAGGCGCTTACAATAAGCATAGAGGTGATGCTGTGAGTGGTAATACTGGATCATTGCTCAAAGTATCTGGAACTTGAAAATACATTTTCACATACAAAATGCACCATCATCACAAGGAAGATGAGGAGGAGAAGGAAAAGGAAGAGGAAAAGGAGGAAGAAGTGATGGAGAAGGAAGCTCCTATTTTAGGAATAGGTCCTATTTTAAAAACCATTGAAAGAGAAGTAGAAGGAGGAGGAGTAGGAAAAGGAAGAATTCAAGTTTTCAATGGATAGAAAAGTTTTTCTGATTTGTTGTTGAATTTTTGGTTTTTGGGTCACACCCATCAGTGCACAGGGGTTACTCCTGGCTGTACAGTCAGAAAATCGCTCCTGGCAAGCTTGGGGGACCATATGGGATGCCGGAATTCAAACCACGGTCCTTCTGCATGCAAGGCAAACGCCCTGCCTCCATGCTATCTCTCCAGCCCCTGTTGTTGTTGTTTTAATCATAGATTCTCCAGTTTTGGATGCTGGTCTGTAGGGAAGTCCTGGCCTGGAGCAGGATGATGTGATCTCACACCCACTGCATCAAAGGGTAGTGAGGTTGATATCAGAAGTGGTACAGAGAAAAAAATAAAGGAGGCCATTAGGGTTTTAGTAAGGCAATAATCCAACAAGTGTCTTATTTTAACATAAAAATGTGGAGAAAATCAGAGAACCACAGCAATAGAGGGAAGAATAAGATTCTGAAATAACTACCCCCATTTCCAGGACT
Organism: Suncus etruscus; assembly: GCF_024139225.1. Classification (NCBI taxonomy): domain Eukaryota; kingdom Metazoa; phylum Chordata; class Mammalia; order Eulipotyphla; family Soricidae; genus Suncus; species Suncus etruscus. The sequence continues at coordinate 83,828,023 of NC_064853.1, read as the reverse complement.
ATAAGGAGCACTCATGCAAAGTCTCACCAGGTTAGAAGATATACTTTCCCTTGGGCTAATACCCAGAAAAGGTCATATGTGTGGAAAAACAGCCCCGGATATTACAAAAATTCCTCCAAATTCAAGGCCAGACCAGGCCAGTTGGCAATTTCAAGGCAGTGAGAAATGGTTGGAGTGGTACAAAGGGTTCTTTTGTGGTCAGCAGAAGGGTGTCCCCACTATCTACTGATGGGCTGGTACAATCCCCTGAATCTTAGGTCCCCTTAGAAGGGCTTTGAAATGATAGATAAGTAAACAAGTATATCAAAACTTTTGAACTGCCTAAGTATGGTAGAGTAACAATGGTGTTCATGTTGCTGAACTGAGAAGATCACAGGAAAAGAGATACAATAAGCTGAAAGAAATTTTATAGGAATATTGAAAAAAACATAAAATCTGAAATCGAAAAATAAATCAGTAACCTTGAACTAATAAGGCTATTAAATAAAGAAAATGTAACAATAAAGATATCCTTTAAAATTAAGAACATTAAGGATCTCTGACAGAAATAGTGAAAAATAAAACACCCTGGAAATTATAGGAATTATAAAAGAAGAGGAAAAAATAGAAGTGGGAAGAATGACAGGTGGAAAAAATAATAGTTAAGAAATTTCCCTAAACTGAGGAGGATACTTATGCAGGAATCTGAAAAAGCAGAAAGAAAATAAACACAAACAGAATAACATTAAGAGACTTTTGTTATCCAAATGGCAGGAGCCAAATAGAAAGACTCCTCACAGTAGCAAGGCAGAAGTATCATCTCACATACAGGAAAAATAAACATAAAACTGACATTTTATTTTTCAAATAAATCTCTGGATAAATATAAAAAAGTACTGAATATATTTGTGTATTCAAAGAAATATATTTATTTAAATATTTATACTTATATATTTATATATTCAAATTATTGAAGAAAAAGAAATGCCAATCAAGAATCATATACCCTGCATGATTATTATTAAAGTTGAGGGATATATAAAAACATTTTCATGCAACTGAACACATTTGCTGCATTTAATCATATTCTGCAAGGAATACTGAATGGCTCCTAATTTTAAAACTATTGAAAGTCAAAAACAATAAAGGATCCTCACATATAAATAAATCCATAATGGTAAATTATATGCATGTGATTGTTAATATAACTATATATATTTAAATATAGCTAAGAATCCTTATTTAATTTTTATTTGTTCATTTACAAATTTACAATCTTTCATTTATTTGTCATATTGTTCTTTCTGTACTACAATAATTACTTTATGGTAAGCAAAATCTCCACATATTCACATATGAAGTCTAAAAGTATTCAGGAATGCTGTTATTTCTCTACATAGAAACTTTTTAGGGCACAAGAAGAATATGTGAACACTGTACCACAGGACTTCATTTTGATGTTTTATCAACCTCTTCTCACTTCAATTTAATGTGTGACTTACAGTGAATATGTTTAACAGTTCCATGTTCAAATGCCCCAAATTCCTGTAGCATTACAGACAAATGTAGCTCATGTTCATCTTTATCTATCTCATGGAGTTTATACTACTTTAATGAGATTTAATAGCAAACATTTTTAAATAGATTTTTTTAAATGCGATAAAAATTCCTGATTCTCAGAAGACATTCCGTCCTTTGATCTGTACAACAACCAAGGTCATTAATTACAGAAGACTGACTTTGACAACCAACGCTGAGCAGAGCTCTCCCAAGATCAATAAGCAAGACCCAAGTCTAGGCTCCAGCCTAGGATTTGTACAAAAACCAAGATCTCTAAGACTAGAGGTCTAACTTTGACAACCATGACAGAGCAGAACTTCTAGAACCTTAAAGAAAGACTATCCTAGACTAAGTCCTAGGATCTGTGCAAATATCAAGATCTCTCATGACAGAAGACTCATTTAGTCAGCCACAGCTGAGCAGAACATTTCCTGGCACCATAAAAAGATAATGGAGTTCGATAATGAGCAGTTCGGAGCCTGTAGCTGTTCCCATGACAGTATGCTTCAGGAGGGAGAAATGTGGAATCTCTTAGGCCAGGAGAATTCTCTTTCTAATATCCTTAATATGTACTGTGCCTATGCAAACAAAACATAACAAAACAAAACAAACAAACAAAAAAAACCCCTTGCCACACTAGCCCTCTCCCAGTTTTTTCTTTATCTTTCTTTTTCTTCTTCTTATTGTTTTTTTGTTGTTTTCTCTTGTTATTGTTGTTGGTGTTTTTTTGCCATTGCTGTTTTTTTTTCCAAGAGAACCACAGAACATAGAATTATCTTGTTCTGCCTCATAATTTGAGGGGTGTGTGGTAAGTGGATGATTCCAGGAGCAAACAGTCGTTTGAAATTTGAGTGGAAATAAAAATGATCTGACCTAACTGCCAAAACCAAAGTCAACAACAACAGAATATAGACCCCCCAATCTACAACAAGCTACACACAAATGCGACCTGTTACTAGCAGTCCAGGGGGCAAAGTGGGGGAGGTATCAGATGCATCCTGGGATCAGGGGTGGAGGGAGGACACTTGTGGTGAGAATGGCCCTGATTCACTGTCACTATGTACCTTATATATAATGTGAAAGACTTGTAATTCACTTTGATCACAATAAAATTAAAAAAAAACTTTGATCCTTAGCCAGGTAAATCTTGATCATTTGCACTTCTAACAAGTTCCCAGTTGATGCCAATGCTGCTGTCTTTAAACCATAATTTGAAAATAACTTTTCTGTAAGTTAAAGCAAATGTCAAGCAAGGATCATTCAAGTCTTATTCAAAATTTGATAAACTAGTAAAACATTTTGGATGTAATTGTAAATTTTCTTATAACCATATGAATCAATCTAACTTGTGCTCTGTTGATCTTTACACAAACGAAATGCTATAATATACCAATGTATACTGTCACATTTAAATCTAATGAATAATAATATATGATATAAAATTTTAAGCAACTATTACATGTTTAAGTTATTCAATACTTTACCCCAGGTATTTGATGCTGCAAGATATATTAAAATAAATCTCAGGAGTAGAATTAAGGAGTAGAGCAGTAAAGGAGTTTGCCACACATGTGTTAATTCAGGGTTTGATTCTAGGCACCACATATTGTCCTCCAACAACATGGAAAGATACCTTAGCATAGAATCATGAGAAGGTCCCAAACACAGCTGGGTGTGACTCAACCAAAACAAACAAACGAAAAAGAAAAGAAATATCATACCTAGAAAAATTATAGCACAGAAATTTAATTCATAAATAAAATTTTACAATATTAATTGGCAGGTTATTTTTAAACAAATAAGTAGATCATCATACTATAACCTGTAATCAATACATATTAATAAAAAAACAATAAATTTAATCTTCAACATAATTTAAATATTTAATTAATTAGATTATTTATTATTTACTAAATTCATTAAAATGGAGTAGGGGCAAGCACATCTTTCTTTCCTTTCTGTTCTCTGAATTTATGTTTTTTGAAGCATATTTAGCAGTGCATTTGACTAAGTAATGTGCCAAAGTGAAACAAAGAATATAGCTCTGTATTCTTCCCTGGAGAAATATAATGCATATTATCACTTTAATATTTCTTAGAAAACAGTTAAAATATAAAGCATATGTTGACTTTGCTTAACCCAGATACCCTTCAATATGAAGCCATAAAACTGAAACTTTGAAAACATTCTTCTGCACCTATCATTTTATAGGTAACTAATAGTACAAATACTGGATTTTGAGGAAACATACACTAAATTATAATTCTTAGCACACTTTATTTCCCTATTAGCTTTTGACTTCATGTGAAATAGTTCTGGTATATAATTTATGTCTTATATTAAATGGGATGTATTCAAGGTGAATCTGGAATGAAAAGTCACTAGCTTCAAGTGAATCACCACAATGTATACTAAAACCTAGAAAAGTAGTATTTAAATAAAGTTTAAAACTGAAAACTTACTTTGTATTAAAATATTCTAAAATTATAGTCATGTGTTAGTTTTTAGAATGAAGATATCAGTCATTAAAGTTTTAATTTTATACCAAGATTTGATACCGTGACATAATTTTTTAGCTAATACTTAACATTTACATTATAAACATTTAAAAGTCTATTTAATTATATTCAAAATTCTCATTTTTTTCAAAAGCCTCTATGACAAAAATGCATGGGAATTCTACATAAGAGGTAGGTAGGATACATAGGAGGTATTTAGGATACCTACCCTACTAGAATCAAGAATGCCTTTTATGAGCACATTTCATAATCCTCAAGGATAAAACCCCCAAACTAAAAGACGGGTTTAAAACATACAAGAAAATTTGGAAACTAAATATAGTGAAAGGACAAAGAGGACTGAAGATAATGCAATATAGATTTATTTACTAATTAGATTTTACTTCTGTATTCATGATACTTAATATTTTAGAGCATTGTTAATGTAGAAGAGATTGTCATTCCAGGTATTAACTAATTCTAAGCGACAATAAAAAAAAAACCTGTCAGTCATCATGCCTTTAATACATAAATAACCATCTAAACTAATACCTTGAGCTACCTTCTATACCCAATGCTTATATATTAAGTAACTACCAGCTTCAGCCCTAATTATCCCAGACTAGATACATTTTTATAGTGCAAAGCCCTGAACATTTTAAGTCAAACAATCCTAAATCTTTTGAACATATCAATAAATCAATCACAGAGAGAGACACACACATAGCTAATTATATAGTATACAGATTAGGGATTGATTACCTGGAAAGAGAGAATAGGAGGGAATGGAAGGGAATAGAGGGGAGGAGGAAAAAAATGGGAAGAAAAAAGGAGGAAGGATAAAGGGTGAGGAGAGGAGATAAAGGGAGTGGAGAAAAGGGGAGGGAGGGGAAGAAGAGGGAGGAGATGAGAGGTGAAAAGAGAAGAAAAAGAGAGAAGAGGGGACAGGACAGGATAGAAGAGAGGAGAGAAGAGAGGAGGAGACAAGAGGAAGGAAGAGGAGGGGAAGACAGAGAAGAGAGGAGAGAAGAAGAAAGGAGAGGACAGGTGAAGCAGGGCAAAGAAGAGGGAGAAGAGTGGAGAGGAAAGGAAAGGAGGAGAGGGAATAGGTGGGGAGGGAAAAGGTAGAGAATAAGAGGGAAAAGGAGGAAAGTGGGAGGGGAGGGATAAGTGGAGAGGGGAGAAGAATGGAAGGGCATAAAGAGAAAATGTTAGGAGCATGGAGAAATGGAGGGAAGAAAAGGGAGAGGAGATGAAGACAAAGGAGTTGACAGATGAGGAGTGAAGAGGAGAGGAGAGGCTAGAAGTGAGGAGACGAGGTGAGAGAGGAGAAAGAGAGAAGGGGAATGTGGACACAGAGAAATTTCTGGGTTTTTGGGGGGTGGGGGAGCACACCCGGCAATGCTCAGGGATTACTACTGGCTCTGTGCTCAGAAACAGGCTCCTAGTTTGAGGGACCATATGGCATGCCAGGGATTGAACCTGTGTTTGTCCTTAGTCAGCCACATGCAAGGAAAATGCCCTACCACTGTGCTACTACTCCGCCAAAGAGAGGGAAGAAATTTCTAAGAAAAATTCTGGATCAGGGGAGAGATACCACAGCGGTAGGGCATTTGCCTTGCATGCAAGCAAATCCAGGATGGACTGTGGTTTCAATCCCTGCATCCCATATGGTCCCCTGTGCCTGCCAGGAGTGAGATCTGAGCAGAGAGCCAGGAGTGACCCCTGAGCACACACCAAGTACGATCCAAGAACCAAAAATAAAATAAATAAAATAAAATAAAATAATTCTGGAACATATTTTCTCTTCCTCCTCTCTCTTCCATTCTGATGCCTTCTCCTTCTAATCCTGCAATATGGTCCTATCTGCCTCTGCCTCTTTCTCTTAGAAACCAAGATCAGTAATGCTTCTTCCAAGGAAATGAACATTTTCTATGCAATCATCTCTATAAATTTAATTCCAAATGCCATTAAATAAAGCAGGAGCACTCTGACATCATTTGCCAACAGCTTCATATAAATTTAATCATTACGCTAACACTTTATCAAATTCATGAAATATGTGCTTATATCAAATTTTTATTCACACATTTCATTTTACTTATAATGTAATTATATTTGTTGATATAACAGTAAACAGATGAAACTGGCCAGGACTCATAATCTTACATAATCTTCTTGAGGATTTTCTTCTAGATTATTCTAAGGGTGTCTGAATAATTACATTAACTTCAGACATATTAGTAGTAGAAAAAATTAATTTCCATACTTACAAAACATCTACATAAAGTACAGATTTAGGTGGCCGGTGAGATAACATGGAGGTAAGGCATTTGATTGCATGCAAAAGGACGGTGGTTCGAATCCTGGCATCCCATATGGTCCCCCAAGCCTGCCAGGAGCGATTTCTAAGCATAGAGCCAGTAGTAACCCCTGAACACTGCTGGGTGTGACCCCAAAACCAAACCAAACAAACAAAATAGAGATTTAGGGATCTTAGTGACAGTACAGCAAGTAATGCTTTTGACTTGCACACAACTGACCAGGGTTTAATCCCCACATCCCATAGTAACCTGAACTGGTCAGGGATAATTACTGAGTCTAGACAAGGAGTAATACCTGACAACAGCCAGTGTGGCACCAAAACAAAAATAATACCAAAACAAACAAATAAGTAGGCATTTAAAAGTTCAGTAGAAAATATAATAAAAAGAGCTTTATATTCTGAGCTTTATATCCTTAGAGAGGAATATGTCACATGACTTCAAGGAGTTGATGTTCATATGGAAGACCATATGCCCTGTAATTATGTTTGCTCTGTGTTATAGTTTCTCCAACAGACAGATTATTTTCAAAAGTAGCTCTAATTAATGCATTAATACCATTTATATTCTTATAAGTAATAAAAGGCATAATGAGAGTTTTTATGAGCATAAAGTGCCTCTTTTGACCTCTCCCATAACAATCCACATGTCAAGTAATACATTTTGGAAGGTCTGTGCTGAACAATGTGGCAATGTCTATTCTTCAATCTTGTTTAATAGACAAAATTGTAAGATGAAGATATGAACCTTTGTGCTAATCTATTTGGGCAGGATTTAAACATAAATATTTAATCATAAAAATATTTTCTTCTATAAGTCCTAGTTACATTTTTTTTATTTTTTTATGTTGTTTTTATGGGCCACACCTGGTGACCCTCTGGGGTTACTCCTGGCTATGCACTCAGAAATCACTCCTGGTTTGGGAGACCATCTGGGAACCGAGGTCTGTCCTGGGTCAGCCGCGTTCAAGGCACACACCCTACTGCTGCGTTATCACTTCGGCCCCCTAGTTACAAAATTTTTAATAAAGGTTGAACAGCCAAAAAGAGCTGTCTATACTATATATATTGAGGATTATATATAAGTTAGAATGTAAATTTTATTTCTAAAGACACATCCTGAGACTAGAAATAAAAAAAAAAACTGATTTGGGCACTAGGAATGTCAGACATCAGAAGTCAATGAAACAGGGGATAAAGTGACAGTATACTGAATAATGAACTTGCTTTATATTCTGCCAACCTGGTTTTATCCCCTGCATTCCAAAGTTATCAGAAATGCCTAAGCACAATTGTGTATGACCCAAAAACAAAACGAAACAAAAATAGTTCACCAAAGTTGGTAAAGAAAGCAGTTTGGTAGGAAGCTGCCCCGTGATTGGTTGCTAGCAATATGCTAATTACCACATTACCCAATGACCTTATGTTACATGTTATAAACAAAAAAGAAAAGCAGTACTGGAATATGAAAGTCTAAGTATATGAGCAATTTTAGATTGACCCATAATATAGTGTTCTAGATGTAATGTTAACAGCCTTTATTCTCATATATTCTCAAGCTAATTAGATCCCCTCAAAAATTTATGAATTTATTAAAGTATGTACTCATCTAACCTTTATGTTTAACCAAAATGTTAAATAATAATCAGATGTCTGAACTGTAAAATGATTAATGTCTCCGTTTTAATACGGAAACTGCTTTGCATTATAGGTATAAATGAAGCCTGAACTCTAAAAATCAGTCACAGTTTATCAAAATTTTCTGGCAGTTCCTACAAAGTGTTTAAATATGAAACAAAGCTCTATTACTAATTGTTTCAGTTGTGCTAACATGGTGAACATTATATCAGTCAAAGGTCATAGTACAGAATAGAATGACTCCTAGAGACAAAATGAAACACCAGTAAGACTCTTAAGTAAGAGTCTAAACAAGACTACACTTATCTATCATATTATTTCATCCAGTGTTTTTTGTTTGTTTGTTTTTTTGTTTTTTTATTTTTTAATTTACTTCCCTGACTAGGATCTCTTTTCTTTGTTTGCCCCAATTTTGGATATGATTTCAGTCACCAGCTCAGAATATCATGAGAATTATGAAACTCCATGTATACATAATAAAACTAGTTTCTCTTCTCTCTTGTGAAAATGTCTATCAATTTGGCCTGATATCCTAAGCTCTACTGAAGTAGAGGGATAATTAAATTAAGATATTCTGTCCCGGGCCCGGAGAGATAGCACAGCGGCGTTTGCCTTGCAAGCAGCCGATCCAGGACCAAAGGTGGTTGGTTCGAATCCCGGTGTCCCATATGGTCCCCGTGCCTGCCAGGAGCTATTTCTGAGCAGATAGCCAGGAGTAACCCCTGAGCAACGCCGGGTGTGGCCCAAAAACAAAAAAAAAAAAACAAAAAAACAAACAAACAAAAAAAAGATATTCTGTCCCAATAGTCATTTTGATGAATGTCAGAAAAGCAAGGTAACATTCTGTCCTCTTGCCACTTTGAAGTTTAAAGGAGTAAATAATTTTATGTCATAGTCAAAGACTTCATGAAAACTCCATATAAACAGCAAAATATATCCTGTGGCTAGATTTTTACAATGTTTTATGAAATGAAAACGCATGTCAAATAAAGTTTTAATTTTATATACATTTTAATGTCAATGTGTTTTGTACTCAGTCAAGATCGGTTAACATACTAAAACAATTTAGTTATTCTATGTAATTCATGTTATAGACAGAAATATAGGAAATGGTTTTAGGCACTTGGTTGCATGCACTTGACCTGAGTTCAATTCCTGACACTGATTATTTTTTCTTGAGTACCTCTAACAGTAACTCCTGAATAAAAATCAAGAAATAAATCTTTAACACTGCCAAGTGAGATGGAGTGGCACCTCCCTCCCCAAAACTGCATTAGGAATATACATCACATATCACATATTGTATATTACACACATAATACAGAAGAATTTGTACCATATAGAACAAACCTAAAAAAGCATACATATAGGTTAAATCTAGATATCTGAAACATTTCTTTTATTAGTCAAATGACATAAATTAATAAAATTGATTATACTTACCATACATATTAATTGTACTACAGAAACTTTCATAATAATACATAATAATACCTATAGCTATTTTATCTTATGTTTCATTTGGAAAAATTCATGATTTCTTAGTGCTCTGAGCTTATTTCATAAGCATATTTTAAATGTGTGCATCTAATCAGTAAAGGGTTCTGACATAGAATTTAATATACTCAGTTCTGGAAATCAAAATACAAATATAAGTTTTCTGGTTTCTTGAAATACTACAAAATGGGGAAAAAACACACAGAAAACCCAGAAAATATATGTGGCAATATGTATCATGATTTGTCTATTTACTAAAATAGCATGGGGAGATGAGAGGTAGTTTTCATTAAAAGAGGCAACAATGGGGCTAGAGAAATATTACAGAGGTAGGGCCTTTGCCTTGCTGCAGCAGACCCAAGTCTAACCTGGGTTAGACTTCCAGCATCTTATATGGTGCCCTGAGCTTGCCACGAATGATTTCTGAGCACAGAACCAGGAATAATCCTTAAGCGCTGCCGGGTTATGGCCCAAAAAGTAAACAAAAAAAGAGGAAAAAAAAAAAGAGGTAACAAAACTGAATATACATCAAGAAATCACTCTAGTTTGTGAATATCAAGACATTTTAGAGGTTTAATCAGAGAGAGAAAAATATGCTTGACCGAGAAGGTGGTATAATCACCTTCTACAAGACAATAAAAATAAGTTATAAACTTACAATAAAGAGATAATAAATAACTTTAAAATTATCTTGAAATAAATTTGGCACAGAATTCCAAATGTCAATAAGCATACCAATTCAATGGATATATGAGCATTTTCTAGTGAATATCCATATACTTATATTTTTATTATTTCTAACTTTAATATTTAAATATTTTTATTTATTTAAAATACATTTAAATTGGATAAAATTGATTGGAATGTCATCGAGCAGAAATTATGTGTATACATATATTTGTACTATATATGTTTTATACAATACTAATGAAGACAAAAATAAAATGCTAATCAATTAGGTACTAGTATTTATTTCATTACAATATTCATATCAAATAAAAATTACGCAGATACAAAAATTAAAAATATCTAGATATATAGGAGAGCATAAATTATTTTAAAAAAAGTGACAAGAAAAGGTAAAAAACCGAAACCAATACTAATAAATTCTGTGAAATACATTAAAACTTGTCATCAGTTGTCTTTCTTTTTTATGAATAAATAGAAAGCATCTCTTCTATAAAATAATATTTTTTATGTTTCCTTTCAACCAAAAAGAAATATGGAGGATAATTTACAAAGATATAAAATCAAACCATTTATTATCATCAATTTTCTATTTAAAATAAAGACTGGGTTTTGTGGTCAAATATGGAAAATTTCTGTAAAAGTCCTCATAAAAACATAGAAATAATAAAAATAAAAAAATTATGCCAAAAGTTGGATTTGTTCTACACAGATATGAATGATTGATAAAAAAAAAATAGCCTTTAGGGGCCGGGCGGTGGCGCTAAAGGTAAGGTGCCTGCCTTGCCTGCGCTAGCCTTGGACGGACCACGGTTCGATCCCCCGGTGTCCCATATGGTCCCCCAAGCCAGGAGCAACTTCTGAGCACATAGCCAGGAGTAACCCCTGAGCGTTACCGGGTGTGGCCCAAAAACCAAAAAAAAAAAAAAAATAGCCTTTAAAGCAAAAACAAAATGAGAACATTTAAATATTCAAATAGATTAGACATGGAAAACTGCCCTCCCTGAGAAATAAATATCACTGTGTGGCAACATACTATAATTTCTAAACTAAGGAATGAACATCTATTGTACCAAACATCAGAAACCTTAACCTTCAACAATGAAACTGGTAATCAAAAACTAGGACAAAAACAGGAGTTTGAGTTATTGGTAGGTACCACTTTTGTGATCACCTTTAACCATGCTGGAGAACATCAGATTGTATTTTATACTTTATGGTTAAAATCCCTGAGGTTAAATTTTCATAGAATAATTCAACTTCCCCCAAGGAATAGCTAAAGAGAAAAGAAGAAAAGAAGAAATGGACATTAAGAATACAGGGGCCGGGGCCGGGCGGTGGCGCTTGAGGTAAGGTGCCTGCCTTACCTGCGCTAGCCTAGGAGACGGACCGCGGTTCGATCCCCCGGCGTCCCATATGGTCCCCCAAGCCAGGAGCGACTTCTGAGCGCATAGCCAGGAGTAACCCCTGAGCGTCACCGGGTGTGGCCCAAAAACCAAAAAAAAAAAAAAAAAGAATACAGGGGCCTGGGCCGGCAAGGTGGCGCTAGAGGTAAGGTGTCTGCCTTGCAAGCGCTAGACAAGGAAGGAAGGACCACGGTTTGATCCCCCAGCGTCCCATAGGGTCCCCCCAAGCCAGGGGCAATTTCTGTGCGCTTAGCCAGGAGTAACCCCTGAGCATCAAATGGGTGTGGCCCGAAAAATCAAAAAAAAAAAAAAAAGAATACAGGGGCCAGAGAGATAGCATGGAGGTAAGGTGCTTGCCTTTCATACAGAAGGATGGGGTTCAAATCTTGGCATCCTATATGGTCCCCTGTGCCTGCCAGGGACGATTTCTGAGCATAGAGCCAGGAGTAACCCCTGAGTATTGCCGGGTGTGACCCAAAAACCAAAAACCAAAAAAAAAAAAAAAAAAGAATACAACCCTATTTATATTATTGCCACACAAACTCAAATATCTTGGAGTCAACTTGACTAAAGACGTGAAGGACCTATACAAATCTATAAAAACCTGCTCCAAGAAATAAGAGAGGACACATGGAAATGGAAATAAATGCCCTGCTCATGGTTGGCAAAATTAACATCATTAAAATAGCAATACCCCCCAAAGCATTATACAGATTTAATGTGATCCCTCTAAAGATACCAATGACATTTTTCAAAGAAGTGGATCAAACACTTGTGAAATTCATTTAGAACAATAAACACCCTCAAATATCTAAAGCAATCCTTGGAAAAGGAATATGGGAGGCATTACTTTCCCCAATGTTAAACTGTATTACAAAGCAATAGTTATCCAAACAGCATGGTATTGGAATAAAGAAAGACCCTCAGATCAGTGGAATCGGCTTGCATACTCAGAGAATTTTCCCCAGAAATACAATTACCTAGTTTTTTTTTTTTATAAAGGAGCAAGAAATCCTAATGAAGTAAGGAAAGCCTCTTCAACAATAGGTGTTGACACAACTGGTTAAGCACTTGCAAAAAAGCAATCTCAGACCCGCAGCTAACACCATGTATGAAGGTAAAATCCAAATGGATTAAAGACTTTGATATCAGACTTGAAACCATAAGGTATATAGAACAACATGTAGGTAAAACACTCCATGACATTGAGACTAAAAACAACTTTAAGAAGGAAACATCACTCTCCAAACTAAGTGGAAGCACAGATAAACAGATGGGAATATATTAAGCTGAGAAGCTTCTGCACTTCATTGGAAATAGTGCCCAGGATACACGAGCTACCCACTGAGTGGGAAAAACTATTCTCTCAATACCCATCAGATAAGGAGCTAATATCCAAAATATACAAGGCACTGACAGAACTTTACAAGAAAAAAATCTAATCCCATCAAAAAATGAGGAGAAGAAATGATCACTTTGTCAAAGAAGAAATACAAATGGTCAAAAGATAAATGAAAAAATGGGGCCGGAGAGATAGCATGGAGGTAAGGCGTTTGCCTTTCATGCAGAAGATCATTGGTTCAAATCCTGGCATTCCATATGGTCCCCCAAGCCTGCCAGGAACGATTTCTGAGCATAGAGCCAGGAGTAACCACTGAGCGTTGCTAGGTGTGACCCAAAAACCAAAAAAAAAAAAAAAAAACCAAAAACAAACAAAAAAAAAACAAAATAAAAAAGCTCCACATTACTAATTATCAGAGAGATGCATATCAAAACAACTATGAGGTACCACCTCACACCATAGAGATTGGCACACATCACAAAGAATGAGAAGAAGCAGTGCTGGAGGGGATGTGGAGGGAAAGCAACTCTTGGTCACTGCTGGTGGAAATGCCATCTAGTTGAACCATTATGGAAAGTGATATGGAGATTTGTCCAAAAACTGGAATATGATCCAACTATACCACTCCTAGGGATATGCCTAGGAACACAAAAGTACAATACAAAAATTCCTTCCTCACATCTATATTCATTACAGTGCTATTTGCAATAGCAAGACTCTGGAAACAACCAAAATGCCCTTCAACAAATGAATGGCTAAAGAAACAGCGGTACATGTACATAATGGAATATTTGCAGCTGTCAGGAGAGATGAAGTCATGAAATTTTCCTATACATGGATTTACATGAAATCTATTATGCTGAGTGAAATAAGTCAGAGGGAGAGAGATAGATGCAGAATAGTCTCCGTCATCTATGTTTTTTTTAAATAAAAGACATTTTTGCAATAATTCTCAGAAACAAAAGAGAGAAGGGCTAGACATGAAGCTCACCATAAAGACTGATGAGTGCTGTTAGAGAAATAACTATTTTAAGAAATATCATAACAATGTGAATGAATGAGGGAAGTAGAAAGCCTGTCTAGAGTACAGGTGGTGGTGGGGTGGGGAGGGGGGAGATTTGGGGCATTGGTGATGGGAATATTGCACTGGTGAAGGGGGTGTTCTTTACATGACTGAAACCCAACTACAATCATATTTGTAATCAAGGTGTTTAAATAAAGATATAAATAAAAAATCCCATTCTCATAAGTGTCACACAAACTCAAATATCTTGGAGTCAACTTAACTAAAGATGTGAAGGACTTATACAAAGAACACTAGAAAAATAAGAGATAATTTTTGAAAAAAGATCATTAATTCTCATTTGATTGGTTAGTAAACAAGTGACATCACACAACTTCCTCCTTAACCAATTTTACTCAAAAGTATTTGCACAAGCATGCAGACTCACAAGGATGTTGTATACATGATATAAGAGCTATATATAAGTTAAAGAAGATGCTGAACAGTTATATTTACACATGTATTAATGTCTATTCCTAAAATGCATTTTAAATCTAGGAGTTGAATATTATTTACTATTTTTACTCTTATTTACTACCCTACATTTAATTTTCAATTATCCTTTATGAGCATATGTTAACTTTATAATTAGATATGAAGAGTTTAAAATCATTTTTATATAATTGCATATGGATGATTAACTTCATTCTAATTTCTTAATATTTTAAAATTTTCTCCAATATGGTATACATTTTTAGAATTTAATTTTTTATTAAGTATGATTTTCTTTCTTTGCATATGATGTTGATATTAACTAATGATCCCAATTAATGAGATAAACAAATATAATTGTATATTTTGACTCAGTAGATGTAAAAATGTGCATATACTTGTTAAAGATTCCAAACTTGAAACATATAAAACTTTAATAGATCTAAGATTATTGATCACATAAAAATTTAAGCAAAATTTTGTTAGGAAAAACATATCATCTTTAAACATATATATGATATTCAAACTTTTAAACAACTGTAAATTTATTTTGATCCAGCATAAAGCTCTAGACTTTTTCTGTCATTTCTTGTTATGGCCACTCAGAGAATAGCCCACTGCCTCAGAAAAATTCTTATTGTTCTAGGCTCTCTCACTTTCCACAGTCTCTTTTCCATTATTGTCTATGAAAATATCACAAGCCCATCAACCCCAAACTATTATACAAATTGCAAAGGAGAAAAAGAGAAATATGAAGATAAATTGCAAAAGGAAAAAAATAATTCATATTCACCTCAACCTTGCAAATTAATACTTTCTTAGATCTTTACCATTTCAGAAGGAAACAAAATGTGGAAGACAAGAGAAGGAAAGAGGAAAGCAAAAATAGGAAGAAAGAAAAGGAGAGTGAAGAATATTAAAGATATTTTTCATTTACTTCACAATAGCTAAATATTTATAAATTTGCAATAAACAGTGAAAGTTTCATATTGAAACTGTGTTGTTAAAATCTTTTATCCCTAGACATGTATCCCATCTTCACAAAAATTGTGAATGTTATTATAGCCATAACACAACCATTACACAGTTAGTTAAAGCAAGTGTATGCGATTTCTTGTTTTGGAAAAGACAAACAAAAAAATAAAACAATCGTTACTTTCTCTGACCCCTGCAACTCCACAGTTTCTACATTTTTTTTTCTTTTATGTCACAATTTGGTGGTGGCATTTAATTCTTAAAGTGCAATAAATTTGCTTGCCCTGGGCCTGATTCAAACTTGCTTGTTTCTCTACATCTTTTTTGGCATTGATTTGTAGAAAGTGCTGTCTACAAAATTCCCTAGAATTTGATATATGTCAACTTGACCTCCAGAATAGTGCTATTGATATGGATATTTTCTGGATGATTCTCTCTAAATTTAAGTAATTTTCACAGCTGGACAGTGAAAGAAATCCCCCAGTAAATAAAGGTAATATAATGATTGACACTCCAAAAGTCCCTGTCAGATCCTAGAGTTCAAATAAAGTGATACGTTTAAAACCTGAGGAATCTCTATTTGTTTTATGTCTTCATTGGGACTTTGAAAACAATTAAAGTGTTTTAGTGTCACATAATGAATTTCTCTGGGCCTCTGACAATGATTTGTTACACTTCATTGAGGACTATACCAATCACATGCCATTTGATGAGAGCACACTGCTGGTGATTTTTCTAAGACAGAGTGGAGTAGAGCTGTCGAAACACTTGATGCTTACAGAAGAGAGCACATCTAACTGGTGCATGCATTAAGTTTTTGGTCTTATTATTATCACATTCTAATAAATTAAACTAAACATTCATTTTCAACTTAAGCAGCTGGTTAGTTCAGCCACTGAATCAAGGCAAACACATAGGAAATGTCATTTCCTATCTTCCAGAAACAAAGAAAAACTCATACAAAAAAAGACACACTGAACAAACAGGATTTTCAGTAAAACAAATAGTTGAGAATATGACTAACCTGCAAAGTTATACTCAATTGCTTTTAATATTTTATATAACACATACAATATTCTACTTTATTATCAAAGACTATCGTAGCCTTAAGAAGTTAGCAATATGCAATTATTCCTTATATCGAAATCTCCAATACTTGCAATAAAAGCTCAAGTTTTCATACTTTATAGGACATCGATTGCAAAAAAAAGAAATCAAAGTAAGTAGATAGACTTGTTTGTACATATACTATACACTGTATTCATTTTCAATTATTTAAAAACATATTACCATAAACTTAGACACATCAAGTAACACTCATTCATTATCTGTTTATTTTGTTTGTGTTGGATAATATTTCGTTTAACATGAGCCTGCCTGCCTCCCACAGAGCTCTCCGAGTTATAATCAAGGCATTAGACACAATGATGTTCTCATTTGTAAAGACCTTCTTCTAAACACATTTCAATTGCTGGGAGAAATTGTAGAGCTTTAATTGTAGTACTTTAATATTTTGCTAATATTCACTCCAAAAATTGTTGTTAGTAATTACAAACTATGACCAGAAAGATAGTAAGTTTTGTCTGATCCCTGATATCCAATATGTTCTTCCAAGCACCACCAGGGCTGATTCCTTAGTAGTCATTCTACTAGCATCTTCAATGCATAGAACTACAAAATCAGTTTAAAACACAGAATTGTGTGTGTTAGAAGTGTTGTATAAATCAAGTAATTTATTTTATAATCCTGTGAGTTCTTAATAGGTTAAATAATGACCTTTACTTCAGACATATTAAGAAGAAACAGGTAAAAAGATATTTACTGAAAAGTATATATTTCTTATATGTGGGAAATAAGCAAAACTTAACAAAACTTGCTATTTTTTATGAGGTCTTGGATACCATATTTAAATAGCTTATTTAACACTGAGTTCTTTAGGAAGAAGAAAAGGTGAGGGTGGTAACCCTGAGTATACAGTAAAACAGCATAGGTCTCTTAAGAGGAAACTCTTAAGAAATGGGGCCAGAGAGATAGCATGATGTAGGCCATTTGTCTTGCATGCAGAAGGACCATGGTTCTAATCTTGGCATCCTATATTGTCCTCCGAGCCTGCCAGGAGTACCATAATTTCTGAGTGTAGAGACAGGAGTACATATATATCCGTATATATATGTATGTATATCGAAATATCTCCTTAACAAAAGTAATAAAAATTATATATTCAGGGTCTGTCCTATAAAACTGTCCATTTGTTATAAACCTTTTAGGTTTGCTCCCTGCACTGTCTAATAGTGCAACAGAGAGAGACTCATGAGTTATTTGTATCAAGAGACAGAAACATGGAGATCACATTAGATTTCTATTATAATGTTATCTTCTCTAGAGTATGATTAGAATTAGTTTAGTATATTTTGATTTCCTCCAAAGAACACCTTAAAGAAAAAAAATAATGCTCATAATGTTATCACTATCTTAGTAAAAAAATCATATGAAAGTAGGTTTGGATCATATGTAGCAGTGTTCAGGGCTTACGAGTGGCCCCAATGATCAAGTATCAATTTCTTTTTGATTTTTTTTTTGGAGGGAGGGATTACACCTAGCAATGTTCTGTTTATTCTTGGGTCTGAACTCAGGTATCACTCCTGGTGGTCTTAGTGGACAATATGAATGCTGGGCATTGAACTTTGGATCTGCCTTGTGCAAGGCAAGCACACTATCTGCTGTGCTGTATCACTGGCCCCAATCAGGGACCATTTTTAACAGTTTTAAAGAACCATATATGGTCCCAGAAACTGAAACAGGGTCAAGCATATACAAGGTAAGTTTCCTGTTTCTTTTTTTTGTTTGTTTTTTTTTTTGTGGGGGGGCCACACCCAGCAGTGCTCAGGGGTTACTCCTGGCTGTCTGCTCAGAAATAGCTCCTGGCAGGCAGGGAGGACCATATGGGACGCCGGGATTCGAACCAACCACCTTTGGTCCTGGGTCGGCTGCTTGCAAGGCAAACGCCGCTGTGCTATCTCTCCGGGCCAAGGTAAGTGTCCTACTGGCAGTTCTTTCTCTCTGGACCAACCAAAGTCATTATTAAACCAAAGGCTGTTGCTGAAGCAGATAGATAGCAAGTAGTGTCGGGGAGATTTTTAGACTATGAAGAGTATGGGTACAAACCTTAGTGTGCTGATCCCAGTCTGTTTTCCCAGCTCTATACTATGGCATGATTCCTATATTAAGTAAAGACAGATGGCAACCTGATGTTAGTGCATCAGATCTGAAGGAAACTAGCAAATGTGTTTCTTTAAAAGGGCAATTAATTCATTAAAACAGAATTGAATTTAAGTTTTTACAATTTCCCAAATTAGCAAAATTTTAAAATGGTCTATTTTGAAAATTAAGGTGACTTTTTCATAAGTAGGGTGGGGAGCTGACATATGAATAATTAGACATCTGGCCACACTACATAAGTGGCTAGACAAAAGATAAAAAATACATGTTTTATTTCTTGAGATTTTTTCCCCCTAATTTCCCTTTCTTTCCTATAACCCTATCTGTTTCAAATATGATTAAGGGAAACATACTTTTCATTTATTCAAATTAAATACTTGCTATCCAATTGAGCAATTTTGTCTCCTAGAAAGATCAGCTTCATTGTGTGTTCTTTAAGAAGAGAAAGAGAATACAATTGCTAAAATTTCCTCCCAATTTTAAGTTATAAAGTTATATTGGAGCTACTTAGACTCCAGACAATCACAAATATAAGAGATCGTCCTGGAAGCTAGATTGGAAGGATGATAAAGTCATAATTGTAGCTATCAGTACTATGTGTCGAACCCCTTTCTAGGAGACTTGATAGCACTATTATATTTAATATAATCATTGAACAGGGAGTACTAGCATCCCTACTTATCAGGTAAAAAAAAAACAAGGTATATAAACCAATTCATAAGTATTTCTCTATATTTTTAGCTAATTTTATAAATAACCAACCAAAATACCAAGAGATAGGTAAGAATTGTTAAGACAATATCCAGCAACCACCACTATGCTCTTCAAGCAATGCTTTGCAAATAACAGCTATAAAATAATGTTGTTACTAGAGATAATACGGTAAGACATTTGCTGCATGCAATCAATCTGATTTTAATCTTTGTACTGCATGAGGTTCCCTAAACCCTGTCAAGCATGATCCCTAAGCACAGAGCCAGGTATGACCCAGAATAAAAACGAAGCTTCCACATATTTCTTTTGCTAGTATATGATTCAATCAAATTGGCAAAGCCTATAAAATTGCCTATAATAAATTTAGGCAAATGACAAATTAAATTTATTTTAATGCATAATATTTTGTATCGAGACTAGACTCAGGGAACAGGGTAGAGTATAAGGAAGGTTGGAGGAAGGTGGAGGAAAGTTGAGTGCAGCAGGACTGGAAGCACTATCTGTGCTATATATACTCAGCTTGTTGTAGCATTGTTCAGTCCAGCAGTGCAAGACTTTTCCCTGCAGGGAAAGTGAGAAGATTGGGTTGACAGGACTTGAACTCAGAGCACTGACTATACAAGACATGTACTTGAGCTATCTCCCCAACCCAATACTCTATTTTTTATATATTTCCTGTATAACATAGAAAAAATTCTGCTGGCTACGACAGGTTACTTAGATCCAGACTACTCCATAACTTTTTTTTTTTGTGGTTTTTGGGTCACACCCGGCAGTGCTCAGGGGTTATTTCTGGCTCCACTCTCAGAAATTGCTCCTGGCAGGCACAGAGGACCATATGGGGCGCCGGGATTCGAACTGATGACCTCCTGCATGAAAGGCAAACGCCTTACCTCCATGCTATCTCTCCGGCCCTCCATAACTATTTAAGCTTTGGAAATACAAAATTAAAAACAAAAATATATATTTTTTATTTAAACAACTTTATTACATACATGATTGTATTTGGGTTTCAGTCATGTAAAGAACACCACCCATCACCAGTGCAACATTCCCATCACCAATGTCCCAAATCTCCCTCCTCCCCACAAAACTCCCACCTCTACTCTAGATAGGCTTTCTATTTCCCTCATACATTCTCATTATTAGGATAGTTCGAAACTTAGTTATTTCTCTAACTAAACTCATCTCTGTTTGTGGTGAGCTTCATGAGGTGAGCTGGAACTTCCAGCTCTTTTCTCTTTTGTGTCTGAAAGTTATTATTGCAAGAATGTCTTTCATTTTTCTTAAAACCCATAGATGAGTGAGACCATTCTGCATCTTTCTCTCTCTCTCTGACTTATTTCACTCAGCAATATAGATTCCATGTACATCCATGTATAGGAAAATTTTATGACTTCTTCTCTCCTGACAAGTAAGCAAAAGAAATATATATTAACATTTTACACCACAAATATAATTAAATGAAATTTGAAAATTTTTTATCTTAGCAAATATCATTTAGGACTCTTCCATGGATTGTATTTAAAATATTATTAAAATATTAATATTAAAATATTAAAATAATCTTCATATAAATACATGCAATTCATTGGAATGAAATATTACCTTCAGTAGCAATAAGATTGGCTAAATCATATAATTTTGTCTAAAGAATTTTAAATAATCATAAATCTTCTAAAAGAATTGCTTAATTTACTCATCTTTCATGCCAAAGTACAAGTAGAATTGATTTGTGTGTTAAGCTGAGATTGAAAGTGTTACTTTTATTTATCAAATAATTATTTCACATAGATTTATCCTATCATGGACAGAGAGCTATAATTCCTGCCCTTGAGATATTTACAACTCTGTAATGAAGATAAAATAAGTATAAGCTACTGCAACACAAAAGCAGCTATAATAGAGTTTAAAAATTTACAATAAACTCTAGGACCTAGAAAAGGGATAGCTCTAGTAAATTCTAAAGATTATCCCCTTATGCATTCAACAAAGACTCTTTGTTATGGATAGAATTGGGTCCTTCCTAAACTTTATATGATAAAGACCTAAATGCCAGTACTTTAAAATTATGTTTCTGTGTTTCCCATCATTTTTCAAACTACAGTTCCTTTGTGCCCTTCCTTCCTTCCTTTCTCTCTTACTGGTTGACCTACCTAGTCTGGTGCTAAAGTCTTCCATTTGTGAGATTTTCAATATGGTTCTCTTAAATATCCCAGAGCCTTAACAGGAGATGGAGAGAGGCATATGAATCTTTGATGAGAAATGCTCTTTTAACATTTAACTGTATTTGGATGTAGGCCCAATTTTTTTTCCCTTTTGATTCTTAGCTCCATACTGAGCATTGTTTAGGGCTTGCTCCTCATTCTGTGCTCATACCTTGTGATCCTTGAGGGGTTTATTGGAGGGGGTCATATGTAGTGCTGGGATTCAACCTGAGTCAGTGAAATACAGACCAAGAGCAGGGGCCTCTGAACTATCTGTCTGGATAGTATGGAGGGTTCATTAAGTCATGGAGGTAGGACCTTACATGATGACCTTATATGACAATTGGAACCTCAAATGAAGTTAAAAAAGTGGAGTTTACGCTAAAAGAATTTATGTTTTTGTAAGAAAAGGAAGAGACAACAGAATCATATATCAAAAACAGGGGCATATAATTCATATGCCCATGTGAGGGCATATGAATACATCTTCCTACAGACCCAAAAGAGGGCCTTGGAACAATTCAACCCTACTGGCATCCTGAACTTAAACATTCAGCTACCTTGCTATAAAAATTAATTTATGTTACCTAATCCACCCATTTTGAATAATTCTGTGATGGGAGCCTTAAGCAACTAATGCATTCATCACTGTTGGGGAAAATTAGTAGTTAACATTTTTTAAAAAATCAGCTTTGAAAAGTAGATTCTAGTTTTTCTTTAAAATCAATTAAAGTGTAAGTCTCTAAGTGAGGTGTAACTAACATAATAACAATGGCACTCAGCAAATTAATAAGTGAAAAGAACCAGGGATTAATTAAATCTAAAGTGGTAGGGATATAGCTAAATGGGGAATTCATGGCCAAGGCAAACATGCTGATGCTACTGAACATCAATATGTTGTGTAGATTGGTATAATATATTTCTCTCTGGATGAGACTTAAGGATTGTCAGTTGCTACAACTGGTTAGATTTTAGAATCTTCATATAACTCACTTTATTAAATAAACTCTAAAGTTCTTTACAGCTTCAAAATTAGAAACTCTGATAGTTTGTTTCCACTAAAGTCACTAAACATAAGACAAACTAGGCATCTTCAGGAAAACTGGAAGGGAGATTTTTGAAGGTCATTTCTGGTGGTGCTTGAGGATAATTCATGAGGGGATGAACCTGGATATTTAAGAAGTAAAGCATACACTGCAGCCCTTTGAGCTATCTCTTAACTAGGGTTGTTTAAGAGCCTTAAACCCTATTATGTCTCTCCAATCCACCTTCAAGAAATATTTAATCTAAATTTTTGTAAGAATGTAAACTACTGGGGACCTGAGCAATAGCACAGCGGGTAGGATGTCTGCCTTGCACATGGCCGATCTAGTTTAATACTAAACATCTCATATGGTCCCCTAAGCTGACAGGAGTAACCCCTGAGTACCACCAGATGAGGCCTAAAAACCAAAGAGAGAGAGAGAGAGAGAGAGAGAGAGAGAGAGAGAGAGAGAAGAAAAAAGAATGTAAGCTACTTTTATATACCTTAATCAAATTATTTTCTAAAAGTTAATCGATATTGTATATAATGATAAAATTGAGGGTTTTTCAATGAAATTGTTGCACATTGGAGGAATACTCTGGTTTCACAATTGCAGATGCTTTTAGGTAAACACTGTTTTCCACTCTTTTCAAATGAACAAAACTGGTTGCAGTACAAGTACTTATACCACAAACTTTTGTAGAAGGCACCAGGAAGAGCATGAACAGTAGTAGCATTAGGCTGAATCTCTTTCCTGACATTAATCAATTTCATGACATTTAGCTATGCCATTTTATATACTTAATCTCACTGAGCCTTCATTTTCTCAGTATAAAATAAAGATCAACATGCATTCCAATATTTTCTAGAAGGAATTCAGAGATAATATACATAGAACAGCATATCATTGTGCTACTGAGAAGGGGATGGGAATGGGGGAAGCAGCAGTAACAGAGTAGTTGGCATAGCAAAATAGAAAATACAGCATAATGTACCTACAATATCTATGATAACTCAAAGTTCTTTTCAGTCTCACCCAAAAAGATTCAATGTAAACAACCATCTAAATTTTTTTCTATTTTCTGTGCCTGCTTCTCAGAAAATTCTCCTTGCTTCAATGGCCAGCAAGACCGTTCATACTAAGGTCAAGTTTTGTGCCTTGGCGGTTTATTGAACTGCACTATTCCAGTTTGCCCTTATTCCAACAATAGTACATCTCTAAGAACTAGAGTTCTCTCCAGAATTCATTCTTTTATTTTCCCTTTCATTTCCACTGTTTCTACTTTTACAAGACTATTCCCTCACTTTCTAAATGATCTTTTAATGTCTTGGTATAAATTCTCTTTTCTTTAATTTTCCTCTTCCTTCTTCCTATCTTCTCTTTTCCCATTGCTCTCCACTTCTCTACTGTTCCATTCACCTTTCTCTCTTTCTCTCTCTCTACTTCCTTCCCACCTATCTTCCTAGATTCATCCTCCACTTTCAGACCACATTAAACACACAAAAATGTTGAATATCTGAATTGTGCATTTAACCTTTGCTAGCATGGCAGTATCCCCATGGTCAATTCTAATAGCATACAAACTCCTTCAAAATGATAGATAAGTGTTTTTGTGAGAAAAGTGAATGTCAATCAAGAGCAGGAGCTCTGGCAAACATGTATATGCAAGTACCATAATTAAAGATTTGCATATTTCTGTGAATACCATGAACAAGTGTGCAAGTACCACATTAGATAAGTATCATAGCTAGACATGTGTGAGCACCATAGTCCCCTATCACTAACGCTACAATATCATCAAAAACGAAGGGCAGATAATAAAAACATAAATATATAAAAAGTATAGTGAGCTAGAGAGATTATAGAGGAGTTAAGGCTTTTGTCTAGTATATAGCTGCTTTGATAGCCAGTACTAAATAATTCCCTGCCTGCTATAAGGGATAACCTTGAACACAGAACTAGGAATAAACCCTGAGTAGTATGGGTGTGGTTGTATGAAGTAACTGAAAAATTATATGAATTTAAAAATAATATGATGGGGGCCAGAGAGATAGCATGGAGGTAGGGCATTTGCCTTGCATGCAGGGCAGTGGTTCGAATCCCGGCATCCCATATTGCCAGGAGCAATTTCTGAGTGTAGGGCCAGGAGTATCCCCTGAGTGCTGCTGGTGTGACCCAAAAACCAGTAATAATAATAATAATAATAATAATAATAATAATAATAATATGTCAGGTAGGGAACAAGTTGTTTATTGGCCAGGCCCTAAATTTGACTCTAGCATTTTATCCCTCTACCATTAATCAATTATTTTGGAATAGTCCATGAGCCTGATCCAAATAAAGAAATAAAAGAATGTTGCATATATGAGATCCACAAAATCATTCCTGTTATCCAGTAAAAAATAACAGTACAATTTTTTCAAAGAAAGTAGATCATAAGTCATTTAAGTCGAAATATTCAGTATAACTAAAGGCAAAAAAATTCCCTTATCCAAATCATTTTTCTTCAATTTGATCATCTTTTCTCTCTGATAAATGATTAATAAAAATAAAAGCTTTTGAAATAATGATGACTATATCTCTCAACAGTTTGATATAACCTTCAGAGGCCCATCTAAGATTATTTTCAAAAAGTGAAGCGGTTTATTTTTATTCTAAATCAAATAAATATATTTATCCTATATTATTTGAATAATAACTACCAAAATATTTGGGTCACAAATACAACAGTTACTTATCAAGTGTAGCAGACAATGTGATAGAACCTGGGGCTTTAGTAATGGTTTCCAATGTCCATTTCCTTTTAGCTGAAAGAAAAAGTAAATAAATTATAACTAATAATATAAAATAAATCCCAAAACTTGATAAATGCTGTGAGGGGAAAAAAACTTTAAACATTGAGTTACAGATCAATAAAGCGGATGTCACTTAGTGCTTTCAGTGAAGACCACTTTAAGAATGTTTATAATAATATAATGAGAAAAATATTTAATCTGAAATCTTTGGAATATAAAAATTTTAAAGGATACTTTAAAGGAGTTATTTTTGAAAGGGTATTTGTTTCCATTAATAATTTTTAGTCTAATCTATAAAGTTTTCTTGAAATATGTGATGTCTAATCTTTTGCATATTTTGTTATATGTAAGTCCAAATTGCATGAGTGACTTCTATATAAATACTTATTGACTGAATATATGAGAAAGGGTTAAAGGTAATGAGACAAGATAAGTATGTATGATTTAGACCACACCAGAGCAGTCACTTAAATTAAGAGGTTAGTATGCTCATTAACTAATCTAAAGAACCATTAGCAACGGAAAATAAAGAGAGTGAAAATACGTATTGAGAAACAACATATTACAATTAAATTAATGGGGTTTAGGGAGGATCCATGAAAGTTCCCGCAGCTTCTGCCTTCGTCTTTATAATGTCATGGTTCTAATTTACCTCATTTATATTAATGAACGGAGGATTGCACAACTATTAGCATGATTGAAAATTACACTAATGCTCAGTAA
The DNA here is from genome assembly GCF_024139225.1 of Suncus etruscus. NCBI lineage: Eukaryota > Metazoa > Chordata > Mammalia > Eulipotyphla > Soricidae > Suncus > Suncus etruscus. The sequence goes on along the minus strand of NC_064853.1, from coordinate 83,801,940 downwards.
ATCTACCCCTAATTATTATGATTAATGAGAAGTTGATCATCTTGGACCAGATTAACAACCTAAAGCAACTGAAATAGAGCAAAAGAGCTTTTTCTTGCTAACCCAGGTCTTTAGTCTTTTTTATTTAATGAAACCCTGAGCAGTACACTCAGTAATGTTATATACTAATTCACTATAACTATTCATTTACATAGATTTACATAGATTATATTTTTCACATTTATATATTTATTTGAAATAATTATTTCTAAGTGTAATAAAGTCTGGTCTTATGATTGGCTTTATGCAGTGTTAATGTTCTAGCATGAAATTGAATAATAAAACCGACCATATTTTTTCTCTACCTGGCTCCAAGTCATCTGTTTGAGAGTTATCTCCTCCAAATGAAAAATTATTCATCCTTATTGTAATCAAAATTGATAATTAGGATATTAGGTGACATAAATCACACCTATTCTTTAAATATTGCTACTTTAAAAGATAAGATTGAAGTGATTAAAAGAAATAATAGAGGAACACATTTATTTTAATCAATTCAGTATTAGATGTCCATTTTGGGTGAAGATAATGGAGATATTTAAACAAACCTTTTCCTTAACTCTGCCTTTATTAAAATTGTTATATGACATAATGCCTTCTGTTCCATCTAATGTTTTTTAATTTTCTTCTTCTTTTTGTTTTTGGATGACACATATGGTGCTCAGATCTTAACCTCAATTTATATAAAAATCACTCCTGTAGGGGTTTTAGGAACATATGGGGAGCCAGGAATTGAACCCAGGTGGTCCAGATAGAATGCAAGCACCCTACCCATGCACTTGTCTTCTAGTTTATTTTATAATTTCTGTTATCCATAAAAAATAAACTATGGCTACTTCTAGACTCACTTTTTGGTTTGTTGACTTTTCTTTGGGGGGGTGCATACTTGGATATGCTTGGACTTTATTCCTGACTCTATGGTCAGGGATTACTCTTTTTTTGCGAGTTGGGGGGACATATGCAGTGTTGGAGATCAAATAAGTTTCATACATATGGAAGACAATCACCTTATCTCCTATGCTATTTCTCAGGCCTAGTACCAGAGGTTTTTTAGCTCACCGGACTAAAATGTGAACATAAGCAAATACAGTGAAGAATTCCATACATCCATTGATATTCCATATCTTTGGATTCCGTGACAGACTTTCAATAGTTTGCTTATCATTTTTATAAGAATCAAATAGGGCTCACTCTTGCAAGGCAAGTATTCAATTGCTGAATTATTTTTGTAGCCCATGTCAAACTTTCAAGGAAAAGAATTCCACCTGAACATGGTCTTGATATATAAAAAAAAAACCTTTGGACTAAATCTAGGCTATGTTTATTTGATCCTTATTATCCAGGATTTTTTAAATTTAAATATATTAGTTTCATTCTTCTAGTTTTGCCCATAGCCCAAACATTTCTGAACTAATTTACAAAACTTATAGAAGAACTGCTCAAACCATGGTCAGTGTGTTAATACAAAGGGTTTTAATTGTACATATTATTAAATACTATACTAGATATTCTAGCTTTGAGAGAGAGAAGTGAAAAAAGTTACATTTTTGGAAGTATTACCTTTGAGGGGGAAGCACCTTGATAATCTTTAAGAGTATAAGTCAAGCTTATATGGGATCTTAGGAAACTCTCCTGAGAAAATGACATTTAAATGGAGTGGGTTTCAAATGAATAGTTGCTGGTAGTTTATCTTGAGAAGAAGGACTAAAAATCTAGGAAATGAAAAAGAAATTTATGACTAGATATAAATGGAAAGAGAAAGGTCAAGTGGCATGACACAATATTTTGAGGTTTAGAATTCCATAGACCTGCATTTCAATCTGAGCTATACCATTTTATAGGTTGAATAAACTTTTAGAAATTATTTATCTTTCTAACTTGTCATAAGTATGGAAATTATATGTGCCGTGTAGGATGCCTGTAGGGATTATATAATCTATAAATGAATATTTATGTGTTTATATATGTTTATATATAATCTTTATATACCTATAAAAGTGCCTGACAGAAAGGCATGCTTTCAGTGAGCATGCATTTTTCTTTTTCTCTATAGAAAACAAAACAAAAAAATATGGCTGCACATTCTTTTTCAGAAAATTCATAAAAGGAAATTTGAAAAATGTGCCTTTAAAGGACTTACTCTTACTTCATAAAATTAATTAATTGGTTAAAAAAAAAACTAGTTAAGAAAGTAGATTGTGGGGCCGGAGAGATAGCATGGAGGTAAGACGTTTGCCTTTTATGCGGAAGGAAGGAAGTTCGAATCCCGGCATCCATATGGTCCCCTGAACCTACAGGAACGCTTTCTAAGCTTAGAGCCAGGAGTAACCTCTGAGCGCTGCCGGGTGTGACTCAAAAACCAAAAACCAAAAACCCAAAAAAAAAAAAAAAAGGAAAGTAGGTTGTAGATTCCATCAAATTTGTTTTGAGGGGTAGGAATGATAGCGCAAGCATTAGGAGTTTGCCTTGCATAGCTCCTGGCTTGCACACTCCTAGGATGGACCGTGGTTCATTCTCCCGGCGTCCCATATGGTCCCCCAAGCCGGGAGCTATTTCTGAGTGCAGAGCCAGGAGTAACCCTTGAGCGTCACTGGGTGTGGCTCCAAAACCCCCTCAAAAAAATAAAAAACAAAACAAAAAAAAACCTGAGTCAGTCACTTCCCAGGTATTGACTGACAAGATGGGAGGCTTTGATAATGTTATTTTATTCTTAAGACTCTGTTTCCTCATCAGCAAAATAGTACATAATAATACCTATTCACAGTATGTTGTAATAAAATAATACACTAGAGGACAATTCCCAGAAAGGCTTCTTACACAGAGAAAATATTAAAAAAACAAAAACACTGTTGTTTATTTTACTCTAGTGAGACATTAGAAACAGGAGCAGTCATCTCTAACTACTTTCATTTAGTTACATTTACAAAGTGAAAGTTAGGGAATAAAATTGGAGAAACAAATCATCAGAGTTCTAAACAATAGTATTTAAAATATTCTTATATTTCTGGTAGAACGCTAATTATTAGATTGGGAGCGTTAGTGGAGATTCAAGAGTAGGCTTTGTGTGAAAAGCGAAAACTATTCATATGTGAAAAGATTGAGAAATGAATGGTCTACTACATCTGATGATTGAGACTTTTTTCTTTTATAGATTTTAGTAAATTTTTCCAAACCCAGAGACCGTTTTACTTATCAAATACTCGGTGTGTTCACTCTTTTGTGTGCTAAAAAGAATGGATTTTTTAAGATGGTCTCACCTGAGATCAGTGACGAGTTTCCAACAATCCTTTGGTTCAGTTGGAAATGGGTTGCCCAAAAAGGCATCATTTACACCTGCTATCCACTATCCACTATCTAGAACATATATTTCTCCATTTACGTCCCTGTCTCTTAGGGAAGTAACAACCTCATCTTATTCACAGAAAGACCATGAAAACGAAAACAACATCCAAAAGGGTTTTAGAAGTGCAGATGGAAAGCTTTTCAACTGTCACTATTATAATGTTCAATTATTCAGAAAAATCACAAAGGAGGCCCTAATTATGGAGGTAGGTAGAGAACTAGATAAATATCTTGAGAGTAAGAGTAAGAGAGTAAGGAGGAGCGTAAACACAGAGTTGAGATTTCTTAAAAAAAATCTTTTGAATCCACCAATAAAGTTGACTCATATTCTTTTTCGTTGTTGTAGTACTCTAAGTGTAATTGTCACTTGAAAGTTAATCTTACTTCCCTGTTATATACATAAAAGATACACAGAGTCAAATCACTATACCTCAGTAGATCTTCATAGTTATTCAATATTAGATTATCAAAACTTGAAAAATGGACTACTTCCCAATGCTATGACATACTGATATATTTGATCAGGCATATAAAATATATGAGACAGAATACAGAAGGGATCACTTATACTAGCAGCCTGGGAGGATAAGGGAGGGGGATATGGGATGCATGCTGGGAATGGGGGTGGAAGGAGGTCAATTTCAGTGGTGGGAATTCCTCTGATTCAATGTTAATATGTACCTAAAATATTACTGTGAAAGATATGTAATCCACTTTGATCAAAAATAAAAGAAAAAAAATAAAGGTCATCAGTTGACATACAAATCATGATGAAAAACATGTCATATTTGTACTTTTTTTTTTTTCTTGGCCCACTCCTGGTGATGCTCACGGGTTACTCCTGGCTATGCACTCAGAAATTGCTCCTGTCTTGGGAAACCATATAAGACCCCCAGGATCAAATGGAGGTCCATCCTTTGTCAGCTGTGTGCAAGGCAAACACCCAACCACTGCACTATCTCTCTGGCCCCAGATTTGTACTTTCTAAATATAAATCTCAGTAGATTTAGAAAGCTCTTCCTTTACCTCTGCAAAATACCTATTACTTTATTTTACCCTTATTATCTCACTACATTTTGTTCTCCAAATTAAAAACGTGTTTTATTTCTTTTTCTATCGATGTTCTACTCACAATACTCTCCAGAAAACTAGACAAGCATACATCTTTAATTCTAAATAAATAATCTGAGCATATAATACCCATCTATGGATTTTTATGCAAACAATTCCCAACTCATATTCCCTAGTCTTCTACCCTTACTCTTAAACATACTAACATATGTCAATACCAGCAGATTTCTAGCTATCTCCAAATATACTGTAGTTGAGTAAACTAATCTTTCTTATCACATTTATACCCTTTCTATTTCTTTTCCTAAGTAATCAGGAGCATAAAAACATTCACTTGTCTTCTAGTAATCCCCTATAGCCTAAATCCCTAAACACAATTCCAGGCATTTTAGCTTCCTAATAGCATTCATCCCTAGTATTTCACTTTTCATCTCATTGATAATGCTTTATTGACATCATTATCATATTTTATATAATTTTTGTTATCTCCTTGAATAAGTCAATATTGTCCTCTTTCTTACACAACTTTGAGTTACATTCTAAAATTTAAAATATCATTAACAAATTATTAAAATATAAAGCAGTGAAGTTGATGAAATAGTACAGAAGTAAAGGCACATGCTTTGAATGTGGCAAGTTCCAGTTGAATCCTGGCATCCGCTACTATAACTGTGAAGTACTCCTGGGTAAGTCTGGAGAAGACCACAGCACTGCAGAGCCTACTTAGATTCATATCCTTACACATCAGCAACCACCAGCTAAAACAGAAGATATGAAACATGAAGGAGGAGCCCCAAACCACCAGAAACACAAAGAAGATGCCACCAAATTAATTAATTTTAACAAATTAATTATTAAAGAATGAATACAAACGATAAATTACAATACCCATTGATATTTATTTAATAGTTTTCTGTGGTTAGAGCTATAATTTAGGTTATGTGATATAGTAGTGTACAGTCTGCATATTCATTAACACTGAAATCAAAATATAAGCTCTTGATTTTTCAGATCAAAAAGCAACAATGGAAGTCTATGGCCTAGAGATTAATTTATGTATAAAACTGTTTTAGGAAGATTGATATTGCAGTAGTAGATGAAGTCCTAGGGAAAGAAAGCCAGTGGGGTAAGTATTATAATAATTCAACCACTTGTTCATAAAAATGTGACTGAAGATAGCCATAATCACACAAATGTGCTGACTGGACTTAATTACATTTATGATTATTAATCTCAAATGGGTACTCACTAAAAGCAGTCCTACTCTACTTCTCATAATAAATTTATTTCGTAGTCTCTAAGCTAATCCACACTTTAATATCTCTTCTAAAATCTTCATCTCTCTGCTTTTCATTACTTTTCTTCTTCCAATATGTCCCAGGGAAAAATATTATGTAGCTCCTCCCCACCAAAATATCTCATCTTTCTTTTTTCTTTATTTCTTAATAAATAAAACTTATTTATTAAAATTTCTCTTTTTTTTTTTTTTTTTTTTTTCTGCTACACCCGGTTATACTCAGGGATAACTCCTGGCTATGTGCTCAGAAATCACTTCTGGCTTGGGGGGGGACTATATGGAATGCCAGGAAGCCAACTGTGGTCTGATTTAGATCAGCCACGTGCAAGGCAAATGCCCTACGTCTGTGCTATCACTCTGGCCTCTTATCTTTCTTTTATTAAACTTCTCCTTGCACCTTTATGTGATTCCATCATACTTTACCTACTTTCTAAATTTGGGCTAAGTAACATCCTTACATCTTCTTCCCTTGTAAGGAGTTAGGCAGAGAGGGAGCTTGATTACATTAAGCTCAGGGTTTCTACTGGTTCTGTGCTCAAATATCTCCTCTTTCAGTGCTGGGTTAGTCAAGTGTAAGACAAATGCCCTACCAACTGTACTATCTTCTGGCCTACTCCTTTCTTTTTGTATAAACACTTTTTCACATTTACAGTAGACAGAACTTTATTTCCATTTGTACTCAAGTCTTTTATCACCACAAACTATGCCTTAAAAGTCATAAAAAGGAAGGGAGAACACGTCATGTTTCTCCCATTTCAGGTAACTTCATATTTCCATACTATTCAATTCGAACCACCATCCTTCTGCATGCAAGGCAAATACCCTACCTCCATGCTATCTTTCTGTCCCCTCTGTACTATTCTTCTCAGAAAAAAAATTCTCAAAATAACTGAAATGATTTGGAACTTAAGCTCCTTTAACACTGAAGTGGCAGTTTAAGAATATGCCCACTGGTTCTCTGATATTTCTGTAACAGAAATGATATTTGGTTTTTTGATATTTGGTTTATTTTTTTTTTTTGGAAAGCCTCATTTTGATCCTCTTTGAATGAACAGGAAAACACAGAAGTTAAAATGTAACTTCAAAGACTGGATAATAAATTTGTTGCATATTCTTCTCATGTGGTTTCATGTTGTGAGAAAGTACAATCTACTTCTTCGTTGGGACTAACTCTGCAGAATTTAAGTGCAAGAAATTATGGCGTCTAATCAGTAGATTTTGTAAAACTATATTCAAGTAACAACAATCCTATAACTAGCCATACAGAAGAAATTTCCAGGCTCACTCATTATCTTACCTACTACTCCTTAGAATAGAAATACACTTCTGAAATTTTGATCTATTGGAATGGTTTTATAAAAAAAGAGGTCCTTTTAAGCCACAGTTTTAGAGTATGTTTTTAATGTAGCACTAGATAACTAAGTTAACTGTTCCCTGAAATTTAATATTTGCAATCAATACTGTATAGTAAATTAACTTGCCCAATTCCCTTTAAGTGTAATAACCATGTCCAGACCTAAGTGCTGTTTAGGTATTTGTATTAAGAGTAGTAATATGTGGGACATGATTCGCTGAGAAACACTGTCCAATAAAACCCAATAGTTACTTCCATATTTTTACTCTTTACACACACACGCACAATATATACATTTTCTTATTGAAAATGTTTTAAGATCCTTAGATAATCCTACATCATTTTCTTCCTCAAAGAATATTCCGTTCTGGAAAACCACTAAATAATGAAGTATGCATAGGTCTTTCCTCTGTGTTCTGTTTCTATCTGTATATCTGTACATTTTTTTCATTAATTACCCCTTTTTTCTCTCCCTATCTGCCTCACTCCCTCTCTCACAAACTCTCTCACACACATACTCTCTGTCTGTCTCTCTCTTTCCTCCCTTTCAATTTATAGTTTTCACTAGATTTTTTGAAACAATACAATGACTTTCTATACAATGGTTTTCTGCATATTAATTACTTATATACTCCAACTGATATCTTTCCTATGTTCCCTCTATTTCCTTTTCAGTATTCCAGATGAAGCAATCAATTTTTTTTTATTTTAGCAAGTTCAAGACTAAGTCTAATTTCCTAAATTCTTTCATTGAATGTCTCCTGTCATTAAAAACCAGTTCTGAAAATATAGAAAAGTTTGCACATCCAATAAATATTCAAATTAAGCAAATGCCAGGCACATAATAGGCATGCTAGAAATGTATACAGATGAATAAATATTTTATCATATGTGAGAAAAATATACTGAAATATTTGAAAAACACTTGGAAAACATAATGGATACTTCTAAAACTCTGCTAAATATTTCATAAAAGAAGTGCATTCCTCACAAAGTGTTAATATTAAAATACTATATAGAAGCAATTAGTATATGTATCCCATGATTAATTTATTTTGACCTCAAATTATTTATGTTGTTAGAAAATACAATGAGTTTCTTCTTTCTTACTTACATAATTAAAAATTACTATTAAACATTTGCTTCTCTGCAATTATAAATTTCAGCTAAATAGGGTCTCTAAAAGAAGGAATGCATATTTGAATTAAAAGCTTATAATAAATAGGGTCTGGAGAGATAGCATGGTGGTAGGGTGTTTGCCTTGCACTCAGAGAACACAAGACGGACCCGTTTGATTCCTGGCATCTCAAATGGTCTTCCGAGCCTGCCAAGAGTAATATCTGAGCACAGAGCCAGGAGTAACCCCTGAGCGCCACCAGCTGTGACCAAGAAACAAAACAAAAAGCAAACTTATAAATAATCACTTTTCTGAATACTATATTTTTTTAATTGGTTAAGTTTTGTGCTCTTAATTTGTTTGTCAAGATCTGTGGAATGTGGTATAATTTCAAGGTACATAAAAGCTATTGTCAGTTCACAGTAATATTGTAGTGACTGAATTGAAACCAATAATTACATTATATGGCAAAGTATAAAGATGGGCACAAGATAATGACGGCAAGTTCAAATATGTGTTAACAGTCTGGGATGATATCAAAAAATGTTACAATCTCATAGTATAGACACTGTAATGTTTGCACCAGTAAAATTTAAAAGGCATCCAATTTGTCATAATGTATTTCAATGTTTTTTAATTTATTTTTTATATTCCTTATTTTTCTAAAATTGGAGTGAGTCTTTTTCCCTTTTTTCTAGACCAAGATCTGTGATAGAAATCTTTTAACTTATTTTCTAAAAAATCACCAAAATAAAATATATATTTTACATATTTTTCATCAATCAGTGAATCATTTCTCAGTTATTAATTTTTTTGTATCTAAGTCATAGAAAACTATGACATATTTCAATGTATTTAGTTGGGTACCTGTTATTGAAGCCATATAATGCCAAATTTGATATCACCAGAGTTATATAAAGAGAATATATTAAGTAAAGGAAAGTTGATATTTGTCTTAGTCTACTCAGTTATAAATCTTTTAAAAAAATAATTTTTCTTTTTACTATCAACCATCAAGTCCCCAATAACTGAGGAAATAATTTACAGCTACCAGATTAACTGAAAAAAGGTGATACTCAGATAAGGATTCATTCTCAGCGCCCTTCTTACAGCTGATGAATCCCTCTTCTTCACCTTTTCCTAATTTCTCTGCACCTGTGACTTACATCTAGCAAGCCCTTCTGAGTCAAATTATCTCTGCCCTACTTGTGAGGATTTCTTGTTTGGAAATCTGAGGCAAGAGCAAACTCTGCAATTGAGACAGACTTTAAACTGCATCTTAGAAACAAAAACAAACAAAAAATAACATGTCATGAATACTAGAAACAATGAATACAGCTTTAAAAAGCAACAGTAATTAGATGCAAATGCAACTGAGAAGTGTCCTAAATGCAACACAGAATTTGCGAAGTGCTGAGCTAGGTAGTTCAGGCTCATAAAATATCATCAAGTTTTGATCAAAGTTTAACTGAAGTTGCAGTCACCTGAAGTCCCAAAGAGAACCTAGGATCTTTTTACATGTAAAAAGAGAGAGTACGAGAGACAGACAGACAGACAGACAGACAGACAGACAGACAGGCAGACACAAAGAGACAGAGACACAGAGAGACAGAGAGAGACAGAAACACAGACAGAAGCAGAGGCAGAGACAGAAAAAGAAAGAGGCAGAGAGAGAATATACAAAAACAGAAATTTAGGCTCTGATATTCTCAGAAGCATTGTAGGAGAAAGCACCAAGTATTTGCTGCAAGAATTATTACTTAAAAAAATCATTGGGGTCAGGGGTAATGTAAGTACACAAAGGTAAACCATGTAAAATCATGTTTGAATAAAAATAATATGTATGTTTATGTATGTACTATTGTAAGTTAGTAAAATCAGAATGTTCAGAGATAAGAGAAACATTGAGTCCCCTCTCAAACTTTCAAATAGTTCCTAAAACACAGAACAATAAGTCGCCATTAATTTATTGTTTTGTTTTGGTTTTTGGTTTTGGGGTCACACCCAGCAATGCTCAGGGGTTGCTCCTGGCTCTACACTCAGAAATCACTCCTGAAAGGCTCAGGGGACCATATGAGATGCCAGGATTTGAACCACTGTCCTTCTGTATGCAAGGCAAACTCTTTACCTCCATGCTATCTCTCTGGCCCTTATTTTTATTTTTAATTGCTCATTAAAGTATTTAATTTTGAGTGTTTTATATATTATTTAATATTTTAGTCTTTTGATGTAGAAGGTATATTACTAGAATTATAATAACATCTAATTAATTTATTCCAGTTTGAGTATTTACTAATTCTATATTTTTAAATTTTTCTCATCTTATTTTTAAGTATTACACAAAATAAGACATTTTTCTCCTCCCCTTGGTTGATAGTTGTAATCAAATAATTATTTCAAGGCTATCAGACTGCCTTTGAGATGACTTATTAGACTGAATAATAAAGAATACACATAGTTCTTTCACAGCTTTGCATTCAGAGTTTTATTTTAAAATGTATTTATTTCTAAAATCTCTTTACTTTTTTACAGGAGAAAGCAATTAAGCCCATGTAAGTATCAGTTGTAGACACTATTAATTTATTTTTCATAAGTTTCAGGCTTCTCTTCTTGGCAAATTAATACATAATCTTTACTATTTAGTTAACCACTGTTGATGTTATTGAATTTAGCATATTGTAATTACTTTCTAGTAGCCTAAGTGTTGCTTCATACACTGAATAGGAATAACTTCTGGCAGGCTACGGGTTCAATATGGATGCAGGGGATCGAACTTGGGATAGCCTCAGTGCAAGGCAAACACCCTACCCTCTATGCTATCACTCCAGTTTCCTCTTTCATTTTTGTAATTTGTTTGTCTCCACTTGTTATTTGTTATTTTCTGAACCTTAAAGGCACCGACTGAATTAGATAAATAGATGCAAAGATGTATTTATTTCACCACTAGTCTAGTCTGGAATTTGACATGTGGTTTTCTAATTGTATCATTTCAGTTATAAAGTCACTGAATATAATAAAAGCTGAAAATTATAGTAGTTTTCCTAGAAAAAAATAGAAAAGGTTATTATCTATTATAGTTTTTAGGTAATTCCTAATAACAGAACAATGGAGCCCTTGGAAATTTTAGAATCTTTCAAACATTTGAGTCTACAGGTAATGAAATAAGGTCAGAACCTTAAAGATTAGATTAATGAAAGAGTTTGCCAAACCTACATAAGACCTTAACTATTTTTGCTTGTTTGGGGCCACATCTAGTTGAGCTCAGGACTTCCTTTTGGCTCTGCACTCAGGGATCACTCTTGGAAAGCTTGGTGAGTATTTGTGTTGCTAGGATAGAACCTATGTCTGCCAATGTAAGACAATGTACTACCTGCTATATGTATGATTGCTATACACTTCTGGCTCTATACCTTTACTATATATTGCCTAATCACATGTTTAGGTCATTTCATTTTAGAACACACCTATGCAAATAACTCCAGTGATTTCCAGTCAAGTGAAGAATGGAAGGAGTCACTCTCCACCCCAAGATTCCCATCACCATATCAATATTTCTGAAAGTCACTGTGGACTTAACAGGAAATTCACTAAGGCCTTTGGAGTGACAATTTATCTTAAGAACTTGGCACAGACATGTGGGTGAATCTTGTCAAAAACAATGAATATCAAGTCATAAATAATATAGCAAAAGATATTTCTACATATCTATGTGATTTATTTGCCTTTTAAAATATTATAACCTAATCAGAGAAGTGTTTTTGTCTGACATTCAGTAATCCAAAAAAATGTCATTACTTTGAGCCTATGATCACTATATCTTCAAGGCTTCTTTTGTAGAGCTTATACATATATACTTTGAGAATTATGTACTTATGACACTGACCATACACAGATATGCTTTTATAAAAACATATAAAATTTTTATAAAATTTTTTTCTTTCCCCAAATCTTTCTTTCTCTGGATATAAATAACTACAAGTTTGTTTCTTTGTCAAGGATCACAGTGAATCCTCCAGCTGAAGGAGTTTTATTGTGTCATACCCAATGATATTGTTAATGTTTAGGGTATCACTGCAGCAATGCTCCTCTGCATATAATAAATTTTAAACAACTGCCTATTTTACACTTGTAGGATTCAAACCTAGTAGCAATATATCACACAAGGAGCATTTGCTTTATATGCAAAATGATAAGATTTAGGATTAGGTTATATTTTTTTTACTCTATTCCAGGATAGTTACCACATCTATTTTCAGTAGTCTCTGCCCTGACATGGCCTTGCGAAAAGCAATCAAATAATTTGCCAATAATAAAATGCCAGCAGAGTCTCTAAGATTTCTGAGAAAACATATTTATTTTTTAAAAATTGGTCTGGTTTCTACAAACGAAGATTTACAATATTCTAATGTCACTAAGTACACTATCATGAAAATTTTTTTAACAAACTGTTATCACAGTTAATCTCAAGGCAGATGTCCACCAAATTTGTTTTAGAATTTTCTAAATTAGGCTCTTTTTCCTAGCATCAAAACAAAAATAAGAGGAGATTGTATGTTATATTTCAAGAAAATATATCAACACTTTCAAAATAATTGTTTTTTGAAATATAGTTATTGCACAAACAACTGATTGCATTGCTAAGTGCTTATAAATGCCTAATATAACAAGCTGGATATAAGCAATCATATTATCTACAAGCAACAACTGATATAATTAAATTTACTATGTCTGTACAGATAGTTTTTTTATCAACTTCATACTGATTGAAAGTGAGTAGTCTAAATATTGAAGGAACTCATCAAGAATTAAAATTTATCTGTTTCAACAAACAATTTAACTTATTTGTAGTCCAAGAAGAAAAATATAATGAATGAATAAAATGATACAAACACATCAATTTTGTTATTTCAAGTACATAATTCTTCTTGTGCCTGAATTTGTTTCACATAAAAAATTATTGAGGAAAAACAAATTAAAGATATATGAATTTATACATATTTATTAAGTAACTAGATGGCTCCATTTATATTTGCATTTTTATAATCAATAAACTAATAGAAACTTTACATCTGGAATATTTTAAAGGGCAATTAATTGCAAATCAAATGTTGGTATCGCTGGGGAACAATATATAAATATTTGCATATACTCCAGATTTCCCTGACTTGAACCAATCTTGCTCTCCTTTCAACTTGGGGCAAGCTACTCTTTGAAGAGATCCTTTTTTTTCCCCCTATTAAAGCATTGGGAGTACATCTAGTATAGTGAAAGAGCAATGCCAATCTTAAGAGTACAAATAGACATGTTACAAGGTCCATGGCATAATAGAATTCAAACATTAATTGGCAATGGAAACAAACAGTTGCAATAAAACAATAAAGCAACTGTGAGAGAAGTTTCAGGTATTAGTCAATGCTGAAAAGCAAAGCAGACAATCAGTTCTCCCTGGAAGAGTGTGTGGACTCTTGTATTACATGGAAGATGTGTTATACAAGATACACATGTAGGTGATTTTCCTAAGCCAGGGAGGTCCCACAGCAAGAATACCATGATGACAAACTATGTTGGCAACACAGGAAGAAATTAATTTCTCAAGACTGATGCAGACATTCAAGTTAAGGCATGCATCAATTAGAGAAAAGGAAATTCTGGTCCTCTTGTTTTATTCATTCTCCCCAGCCACATAATATAGCCAACATGATACTCAAAGCCTCCTTTATTTAATTCTTGAATTTCTTTATTTTCCCTTTCACATTGAAAATCAGCAGTAGAAAAAAAAATAACTGTCACATCTGAAATTTTTTGTTAATCACTTATGAGTCCATAGCAAACCTACAAGTCATGAAGGAATCAATATTGCTATGGTCAATGGTATATTTCTTAGGATGAAGTCAACTGTTATAATCAATAAATAATTGAATATTTTTCCACCACAACCCCAAAAAAATTTCTCTCAGAACTTCCTTCCCATTCTTTATATGCCATTTGAAGCATAATTTTGAAGTTATGTTGCTTGACGTTGTGAAATAATACCTACTTTATGATTCATTAATCAGTTGAGAACTGACTATGTTTTGGGAGTAGAGCACATGCCTTACCGGGTAAAGCCCTGGATTTGCTCCCTAATGTGCTCTCTTTCCACCTCTTCCCCCACAAAAACCGAACCAGAAACTTCAGAGTCAAAACAAGTACCTCTACAAACTATAATAAGCTCAATTTTTCTTAGATCAGACCAGACCTCAACTTGGTCAAAGTCCAGGAAAAAAGATTTAAGAAGTCTTTTGCTCTCTCTTTTATTTTTCTTACCCTGTTTCAGAACTGTTTTGCTGTCCCCAACCTTTGAAGCATGGTGGTGAGGAAGAACGATGAGAACAAGCTGGTGTAGTCCTTTCCTGGGTATCAAGACAGCTCAACTACTGTGCTAAATCTCAGAATGCTTTAGACTTAGGAGGCCCAGCTTCTGTTACTATCATCACAATTTAGGAGGAGGAAAAGATAATTGTGACCTCTATCGGTATTAATTGTGCTGGATGCACAGGCTCTGGTCAGCTAGGGAGGAATAAATGTTACTTATTTATGTAAAATAACAGATCAGAAGGAGAGAAGTTAAAGGAAAGAACAAAAGAGGTTACTGTACTGTTAGAACTAAATCCTCAAAAGAGAACTCGTTCCTGTCAAAGAAGAAAAGGTTTGAATTTCCTGTCTTCTTATCCTTTGATTTCAGAGAATCGCTATCAAATATTACTTTTCTCTTAATAATCACGAATTGAAACAGTATTTTCTGCCTGCAAATGCTCCTTGAGCCCTTTCTCCATCACTAACAGATTCACTAGCAGAAAGCTCAATAAGGGTCTGCGCTAAAGTTGGACAAACTGCACAGAATAATATGCAGTTATCCTTGAAGGCAACCTACTTTAGAAGACAGTTGCTTAAGGTGCTGATGTATCTGCTTTCTTCATTTGACTTTGACACTCTTATCAGTATCACCGCCTCTTTTGGCTATATTAAGAGTCAGGCTCAAGCCTTGTCCTCTAAAGTCTCTATTTCAAGGTTAGTATCATTTGTTAGCAAGAGGATCTGAAGATAAAAAACCACTCTTTTAAAACAGTTCTGCTTCATAGATTATCAAGTTGTTTACTTCTTTCCCTAATTTCAGGGCAAATAATCGAACAGGCATTAGTTGTTTTAGAATTATGAGAAACCATGTAAAACCTTGGGGTCTTCAATGAGAAAGTCAGTCTTAGAGACTTCTCAGAACTTGTATTTGGCAATAAATATGAAAGAAATTTTTAATTGAATTAACATTGGTAATAACTCCTGATTTACCAAATTTTAAAATCTCTAATAAATTATATTTGGAGTTTTATTTTAAGAAATTATTATGTATTATTAGAAAACAATGACATAAGTGATTGCTCTTGGATTCCAGAAATATTGCCTGTTTCATTTTCATTACATATGAATAAGCATTCCTATCTTTTCTAGGACTACAAAATAGTTTCCTATTACGTACCATAAAAGTAATTAGTCTTATGCCTTGTATTATTAAAATATTCCTGAAGAACTTTTATAAAGAATCCTTTAAAAAGAAAAAGCCCATATATTTGTTAAAAGAAATAGAAATTTAAAAAATCTACATAAGCCATAATTGAAACTTAAAATTCAATAAATTATCCAAAAGACTTATACTGCAGTTCTAAATAAGAGAATCTTTAATTACATATATAAATATTTTATGAACTTTTTTTTACCATGTCTATTAAACTACTATGAGATTCTGGTAACAGAGTGAAAGCAGTTTAACCAGAGTATCTGATTTTTCTATTTACACTTCTGTAAATTACTCTCCAGATTTATATCATTTTAACATTTTCTATTGTGTTCATGAATCTTCATTTCATGGTCCTTCAATATTTCTTTCAGAGAATTATTTTCTGAATATGTCAAATTATATCCCATTGGGTCAAAAAAGTAAATAGCCAGCAAATGTTTCCCTGTAGACACATACAAACATTGTCCTATATGAACTTAACTAAAAATTACAAAACAGATGGCTGGATGTATTTAATTTTTCAATTCTTTTTAATAGGGTCTCTTGATATTTATCTATTAGTATGACCCAAATGTGGTAACTTTCATAGTCTATCTACAATGGAGATCTAGTCAATCACAATGTATTGCACCCTAAATATAGCACAGTTTTCACTTAGTGAATTAATTTTTATGCAAATTTAACCTTTAATAGAGCTACAAGCAGTTGCATTCAAGTAACAACAGCATAACAATTTCCCAAATGGCTTAAAACTAGTAGGAGTGGAAAATAATGACTTTTGGTAATTAGAATACCCCAAACATTTTGTGTCTATCTTAGTAAAATTTCCAGTGCCCTTAAACATTGATTTTGTTTTGTTTTGTTTTGTTTTGGGGGTCACACTGGCAGCGCTTAGGGGTTTCTCCTGTCTACACTCAGAAATTGCCCCTGGCAGGCTCCGGGGACCATATGGGATGCCGAAATTTGATCGACCATCCCACAGCATGCAAGGCAAGCAACCTTCCTCCGTGCTATCTCTCTGGCCCTAAACATTGATTTTGTTAATTTTCAAAATACATGATTACAAGAGTGATCGGACCTTTTCATGTTGTAGAAGGGATATTTTGAATTGTACTTCTGTAAAAGGACAGCTGTTAAGTGGGTCAGAGCATCTAGTAGATATGCCATAACCATTTCTAAATAAAACTCCAATAAATGAAGACATTACAGTCTACCTGACAAGTCTGTGATAAATACAGAGCATAAGTATATGAAGTCCACCTTGGTTGAATCCTAACACCCCATACATCTAACCCCACAAAGAGTGATCCATGAATAAAGTGCTAAGCACTAAGCACCGCATGGTGTGCCCCCAAAACAAAACAGAAAACTAAAATAAGTGACAGAGCGGGGCCAGAGCAATAGCACAATGATAGTACATTTGCCTTGTACTTGGCCAACACAGGACGGACTCCTGTTCGATTTCTGGCATCCCATAAGGACCCCGAGCCTGCCAGGAGTGATCTCTGAACCCAGATCCAGAAGAAACTCCTGAGCACCACCGGGTATGACCCCAAAACCAAAAATAAATGAATACATTAAATAAAATAAAATAAAAAGTGACAGAGAGAATGAATCAATGATCTGGTTTCTAATGACAGCAAGATTCTTAGTTAGGAGATTATTAGTTCTGCCTATAAAACTCATTTAAATTTTTCCACAAGTGCTGATTAACTACATAACATGAAGTAACTTTCAAATATAAATTTGTGTAGTACCAAGAGATCAGTTACAGGTCTTTTTCACCAGCCAAATCTATTATTAGAATGTGTCTCTTTGTCTCTATATTCAGTCATTCAGTCCTACAGAGAAATAAACTATGTTGTTAATACTGCTCCAAGCAACAACATAGGTTGCAAATTTGAACCTTAAATTAAGTGGGTTATTGAATATAATAATCTCAGCAACATCTTTAAGTATATTTTAATTAACCTGTTTTAATCAAACATTCTCTTCCAAAATCATATCTATCTACTTTTCTAGTTAGACAAAGGTCACTAGTAATATTGTGTGGTTTGTAGTAAAATCATTAATGACGAATAAGCATAATAAATACTATATTAGAACCACATAATTGTGGCTTTTTGCTTTTTGTATTAAACAGTCCCTAAAACGTTAGAGAAGTTGTTTTTATATATGTTTTCTGTATAAAATATGAGGCTAAAGCAATTAGCTTGAGACGATAAATGAAAATTTTTCAGTCAGGTTACAATGTTCAGTGCTGAAGAGAAATGCTGGAAAATATAGATTCTTATGTGGGACACAGAATTATTGGGTAATTACTAAGTGCTGATCATTAAAGATTAGAAAATAAAGACAAACATTGTCTTCATTGAGATAGAGGAAAATTAAACTGTAATGTGATATCTAAAATATTAGAGAGAAACAGATGAGGTACCACATAAATGATTCTGAAAGATTAGAAATATTAAGTACTATATGAAGTTTTTATTTATTAATTTATTTATGTATTTATTTGGGGGTTAGTTTAGCCCATACCCCATGGCATTCAGAGGCTACTCCTGACTCTGTACTCAGAACAGTTCTGGAAGGCTCAGGGCCCATATGGGATATCTGGGATTGAGCCCTGGGTCAGCCTCATATAAGATAAACACCCTATCTGCTGTGCTATTGTTATGGCCTCTGAAATTAAATTTTTAAGGAAAAGTAAATGCTTGCTCTTTGGTTCAAGAAATAAATGGTCTGGGTTTTTCAAGTGAACTAAGAAAGAAAAGCAATAGTCATTAAGACAGCATGGTATTGGAATAAAGACAGACCCTCAGATCAATGGAATAGACGAGTATTCAGAAAACTTTACCAGACATGCAATCTAATAATGTTTGATAAATGGGGAAGAAACACAAAATAGAGCAAGGAAAGCCTCTTCTGCAAGTTGGGACAACTGGTCAGCTACATTCGAAAAAGAGAACTTGGCCCTCCATCTAGCACCATGCACAAAGGTCAATCTATGGATTAAAGACCTTGATATCAGACCCAGAACCATAAGGTATATAGAAGACCAGGTTGGTAATTCATTCCATGACATCGAGACTAAAGGCATCTTCAAAGAGAAACAGCACTGTCCAAACAAGTGGAAACAGAGATATACAAATGTGACTACATTAAACTGAGAAGATTCTGCATCTCAAAGGAAACAGTGGCTAGGATACAAAGGCCTCCCACAGAATGGGAGAAACTGTTTACCCAATACCCATTAAACAAGGGGCTAACATTTAAGATATACAAGTTACTTAAAGTACTTAACAATAAAATCAAACTTTTAAAATCTTGTAAGTAATCAGTAAGGGTATGATGAAAACAAAGAAGCATGTTTTTTCTTATCATGTACACTAGATCATGAGACTGATAGGCCCTCTTTCTTTTTAATCTAAACCTTTATTTTAGCACCATGATTACAAGCATGTTCAGAGTTGAGTTTCAGTCATAAACAGAATACCCTCTTTATTTAAGCACTGCGATTACAAGGTTGTTCAAATAGTTGTTTTGTTCCTATTCACAAATAAAATTGTTCATGATTGAGTTATTGTCATACAGTGTACAACAACCTTCACTAGTCCACAAGTCCACATTTCCCACCACCAGTTTCCCTCTCACCTTCCCTGATGCCCTCTTCCTTCCCACTCACCCTACCCCTCCAGCCTCAAGATTAGCTCTCTCTCTCTCTCTCTCTCTCTCTCTGTCTGTCTCTCTCTCTCATTCTCTATCACTCACATTCTCTCTATCACAGACACACTCTCTTTTTCAATTTCTCTCTCACACACATTCTCTCTCTCTCTCTCTCTCTCTCTCTCTCTCTCTCTCTCTCTCTCTCTCTCCTTTTTTTGCCACTGTGATTTGTACTCCTGAAAATGAAAGGGAACATGCATATGACTTTGATAAGCCTCTTCTAAGAAAGCTTAGGATAAACATTTTTCGTGACCTTGGTCACTTTTTACCTTTTATTTTGTACTTTTTTAAAACTTTATTGATTGATTGATTGATTGATTGTTTTTAGGCCACACCCAGCAGCACTCAGGGCTTACTCCTGGCTCTGCATTCAAGAATTGCTCCTGGCAGGCTACGAGACCATAAGGGATGCCAGAAACAGGGTCCCTCCCGAGCTGGCCACATGCAAGGCAAATGCCCTACCACTGTGCAATCTCTCTGGTTCCTTTTGTATTGTCATTGTTTGGGTATTTTGCTTTTACAAATCTTAAAAAAAAAAAAAAAACTTATTCTTAGCAAAATATGTCTGACATACTCCAAAAGAGTTGAGTCTATTGGCTGTATAGTTTGCTGACCACTTCTCTCAGTGATTCCATTCTAATGCAAGTGGCAATAATTGCTAAACAAAGCAACAGCACAAGGAGAAACTCAGGCACCCTTCATTTGGATAACTACCTTAATATATGGCCATTGTTATCAAGTAGTATTAGTGTATTTACTTCCAAACTTTTCCTTACAGATAGCAACATAGATATATTCTTCTGTTGGTTTTCGTAGCTACTGTACTTAAGATTCTGTTTGTTTACTTTGGTCAAACCTTAGCAAAAAGAATGCTGATCTTTTGTCTGCAGTAAATTGTAAGGTCATTTGTAAGACACCATTATGTTGATATTATGCTTTATTTGAAATATTGGTCCAGATCCAAATTGCAAAATAAGTAAAGCCTTTATGGTATAAAATACATTGATCAGATCCACTATGGCCAATTGTGGACTCTGAAAGTATTTTTCCTCAGTATCAATATAAAATATCACATTTTTCCACCACTATGCACCAAAACCTTTAATTGCTCATTTCTTCTAAGGATCTGATTTAATATTTTTCCTACTGAGGGGTAAAGCCAATTATAACACTACTAAATCCTTGATCTTTTAAGGGGATAGTGCAATGATAGAAAATAGGACTATTTGTCTTTGAGGCTAAGGTTATATAAGCAATGATAGGATGCCTTAATAAAACTTAAATAAAATGAAATAATATTTAATTTGAATCAAAAGAAAAAAAAGGAAAAAGAAAATTAAAGATTTGAACTGTCTCTTTAGAAACAGTTGGAACACAGCTACCATGTGTCTGAGGATGTCCGAAGGGAGGAGTCCTGGGTAAATGTTCCCATTAACTGTCCAGATGAAGGCTCAACCTACAGATAATATTAATTGCTAAACATTACTGAATATGTTTCTAGATTATTCTAGCCACTAATCAGGTCTTTGCTCAACTATCAATCTTTCCACTTTATGAGGGAAAGAAAAGCTGTCTCCACTCTCTCCTGTCTAAATCCCATATATTTAGCGATATTTCAACAAGTCTAAATTTCATTGTATAAATACTTAGTAAGCTGCATATATATGTATTGCATGTGTATGTACATATAGCTTAGTTATGTATACATATGTATGCATGTATATATGTATATTATTTTGCTGTTTGTTACTGGGCCATACTTAATGGTATTTAGGGATCACTTCTAGCAATCCCTATATACATGCCAGGCAAGATTCTTAGGCTCTATGCTATTTCTGTTAACCTATTTTTGTTGTTTTAAGGGGATGATATTTGGGAGTGATTTTTCTAGCAATAATTTAAACATCAAATAATTTAGACATCAAAATTCTAAATAAATATTAACATGATTTTGATTAATACTTATTAAAATTAGAATTATACCTAAGTACTCATGCACATTCATGTGAAAAATTTTAAATAATCTGTATTTTTCTTTTTAAAGAACTAGGTTATTTGAGAGTTTAGCTGGAATAAGCTAACAATATGTTAACTCCCATGTGTCAAATTGTCAGATCCTAATTAAACATAACTATGTAGAACATGAAATCTATACTATAGCTATGCTGATTTGCAAAAATTTGAATAGTAGTCACTAATGTAAGTTTTCTAATGTATTTACCATTAGAAAATAAAATAAAGAATTCTTTATAATAATAAATAGTGATAACAAGAATTTATGTGTTAGTATTAGTAAACAGGTATTTGTATATAAGTTGCTATTTATCTAAATTAATAAAATAAAAATAAAATAATTAGATAAGTATTTTCTAAGAACAGTAAAATTTCAAAGAACTGTAAGTATCATTCCTAAATTTTATTTCTCAAATTCCATTTCCATTCCATCTCTGCTCATTTTCTGTCTTTGAAAAGAAGATAATTTCCCAGGGAATTAAAATAATGTTTGATTAAATTAACTTTTTGTTTGTCTAAAATTGCTACCATCTGTTCCAAGTGCAGACATTCCCAATGGTGCTCTGCAGACCATGTGGGGCCACGGATCAAATCTGGACTCCCACATCTAAAGCATGCACTTTAAACTTTTGCGCTATACCTGTGGCCCCCTAAATTTATGTAAATATAATATTTTATATGAATATAAACATATGTTTATATATCATTTATTATTTCAACTTACCAGGGCTGAAGAGATAGCTCAGTATGCTAAGTGTATATGTTGCATGCAAATGTTTCCTAGCACTGCATAGTATCCTGAGTATTTTCAAGAATGACTTTTGAGCATTGCTAAATGTAGCTCTCAAAACATAGACAAAGAACATCAAGTCAAAACAAATAAATAAATAAAAATTTAACTACAAAACTACCTTTCTTTACCATGGCCAGCGGTTAAGGTTAGGTACTGTTCATCTTAAAAAAAAGATCATATTAAATAATGTCTACAGATTTGACCCAAGTGATAACATAAAAGAACAAGTTTTAGGGTTTTTTTCAGGTACCTTTTAAATTTTTTCTTATGAGAATTTAGTACAACATATAATTATATATGAAGGAAACACTCATGTCGTATTTGAAAGAAAATAATACCCAGCAACACTTTAACCTAAAATCTGACAAAGTAACTATAATAGAGAAGACTTAACATTATGAGGTAGAAGAGTTATACAGTTGACCCTTTCAGAGATAAACGTATTATAGATAAGTTAAATGTTATAACTATACACAAGGCAATTACCCTATTTGAACCCATAAAATATCAGGAATTTTACAAAACTCTGAGCTCAGGTGAAGTGTTAGTTAAGTGACTGCCCAAGTATCACGATTTTTGAATACTTCTCATAGTAAATAGCAGATTCCATTATTATGCCTATACGCTTTAATAAATTATTTCCCCAGATATATCCATGTACTCAAATGAATAAATATTTAAAGTGAGTAAAGTTTTCATTGTATGTCAAACATTCTAGAGGTAAAAAATAATGATTGCTATGTCACTTCATTCCATGTTTCATTTATCTTTTCCCCCCATCCACACTACCACAGGGTTAAAAATATAGAATCAGGGGCTGAAGTGATAGCCCAGCAGGTATGGTGTTTGACATGCATATGACCAACCCAGGTTCATTCCCTGGCATCCCATAAGGTCTTTCAAGCACTGCCAAGAATGATCCCTAAGCACAAAGCCAGGATTAAACCACTGCTGGGTGTGGCCTAAAACCAAATGGGGGTCAGAAGGACCAGTTCATAGTAGGAAGTTTGCTACAAATAGTGGGAATTAAGAGTAGGACAGAAAAGGGACCATTATGGCAATGATATTTGGAAATGAGCACTCTGGATAAGAAATGGATGATGAAAGGTTGTAAGGAATATGCATGATACCCACTCAATCCTGTAAACCACAGTATAGAAGAAAAAAAGGAAGGAGAGAGAGTGAAAAAGAGAGAGAAAAGAAAATGTGTGCCATAGAGGTAGGCAGTAGGAGGGTAAGGGGAAGGACAGGAGGTAAACTGGGGTCATGTTGGCAAGAAATGTGCACTGGTATAAGGTGTTGAATATTGTATGACTGAAGCTCAATTATGAACAACTTGATAGCTGATTTAATTAAAATGTATTAGAAAAAAAGAAGTGAACTATATCCATCAGTAATAAAAAATAAATAATGAAATTGAGTTTTTGGGTTTTATTCAGGGCAGGGATGTTTAGGGGAATGCCAAGTAGTGCTTAAGGGCTATACTTGGCTCAGGGGTGAACCCTGGGATGGTGCCTAGCATAGAAGATGGTGGTTCCCTGCAAGGCAAGCACAATGTGTATCTCTTGTGATATCACCTCCAGGCCTGAGACTATTCAAAGTTTTCTGGGAACTAGATAATATAAACTTATTTCTGTGAACTGAATCAGTAAATATTCAGTTGTGCATTTTTGAACTTTCAAAAATGTGCATTTTCTGTAACTTTCAAATTTCAATTTAGAGAACTGCTGAACCAAGAACCCCAATACCACATATGATACTAAAAAATGTCACAAGTCCTCATTTGCTTGAGGACTGAGTGCAAAGCCAGAAACAAGCTTTGAACCTGCTGGAAGAGGGGAGAAGTAGAGGGCAAGAGCTGGGAGTGGGGTAGGGACAGGAGGGTATGAAAAAGAGAGGAGGAAAAGACAAGAGGAGGAAGGTAGAAGAGGGGAGGAGAAGGAAGGAAGGAGGAGTGGAGAGTAAAGGAGAGGAGAAAAGGAGAGGACAAAACCAATTTATAGGAGAGTATAAGTAAAAAAATTCCAATGAACGTGCATAAATGCACTCCATGAACCATTTTAACATATGAAATCACCTTCAAAATCAAGATAAATATTTCATTACCCCTGACAAAGTAATTTATACACTTTTAAAAGCTAGTTCTCATTCCAAACCATAGATAATAAAGAGCAAATAAATGAGCAAATAAATAGCAAAATAAATAAGTGTGACTAAATTCTAATGAAACTTAATTTACAAAAAAAAAACAAACACAACAAATATAGCAATTAGGCTGCATTTGGTCTGTGTCTGTAGTTTGCTGCTGACACTACCCTAGAGAATCACTTTATTGATTTTGACAGACATTTTTAAGAAAGCTGAAAATAAAAGATAGTAACAAATCTACTAGGTTTGAGCTCTAATCATGTGGAATATAATTATAGTATTGCCTGAACAATCTTATTAATAATGTTTCTTCCAATGAAATGGGACTTTACTTAAGAACCTTAGTTTCAGCTTATCAAATGGTCTTTAAAATTAATAACATGTAAGTACCCCTGGATATGGTTGCTTGATTCCAAGCTTCATTTATTTTTTAATTAAAAAGCTAGGAATATTAAATATATGACTTTACATAGAGGAAACATCATGAGCATTTTATAAAAAAATAATACTGATTTCATAGTGTTAGGAATGATGGACTCCAAACTATGAAAATCATTGTATAAATAATAAGTGCAGTGCTAGTAGTACTTTTTTATGATGAACAAGTTTGGTATAAACAATCTCTTTGGGCCCGGAGAAATAGCATGGCGGCGTTTGCCTTGCAAGCAGCCGATCCAGGACCTAAGGTGGTTGGTTCAAATCCCGGTGTCCCATATGGTCCCCCGTGCCTGCCAGGAGCTATTTCTGAGCAGACAGCCAGGAGTAACCCCTGAGCACCGCTGGGTGTGGCCCAAAAAAAAAAAAAAAAACATATTTACTAAAAGTCAGACTCAAGACACCCAACTGTAAAAATATAAAACACATATAAAAATGCCTGTTACTATATAAACTGAACCAACTATTATTATGAATTTTTGATCAGTGACTATTTAACCTTAGATTTAAAGAAAATTTGAACTACCAGGCCATTCATTAGTTTTTCAGTCATCAGATGACTATTTCCCCCAGAAAATAATTCATTAATCATATTATGCACATTTTTATATATTAGTTCTGCAAAATAAATAATCACTATTTTCTTTAATGAGAAAAAATACAAAAATGAAAAACACTAATAATATGACATTGAAAAAATATTTTGTCCACTTAAAAACATTTCTAGTCTTAAAACAACTTGCAAATCTGTATTAATGGAAAAGTGACTAAAACTTGAGATTCATTTAGAATAAATGTCCCCATATTTGAGATTAAAATATGATTTCTTATAAATTGCTTGCATATCAGAATAATTATTTTAAATAAAATATATTAACAAAGTTACAATGGGAAATCCTGTTTATTGATAAGATTATCAAATAACAAATTCTATATGTGTATGAATGAGAGTAGAGATTTATAAGCTATAAAATTAAACTATTTCTAACTAATTGCTCTATAATACCTTAAATAATTGATTGATTACTGTGTAATGAATACTAAGATAAAAACATTTTTGTTAAGATACTGTCAATATTTTGGCCTTTGTTTTATTATTGTTGTCTAGTTACAACCCATGTCAAAATTTTACAAATTAGGATTTTATTCTGAGCTGTATTTTCATGAAGTTGACTAAGTTAATACCCTAGAAATAAAAAGCCTTAATCTTATGCTAGGTAAGAAAATGCATTTGCATAACTTATTATAAAAAATTAGTGATCTTCCACTGTGGAAAGATGGCATGTCTTAATATGAGCATGCTTTGTCATAAATCTCATCAATGTTCTACCATAAGTTCGTCACTGAAAAGCATATAAAAGAATATATAAAAGAATAAACATATAAAAGAATATGCTGCATATCCGTTTTTTTTTCTGATACCCCTGTGTTTTTTAAATAATATCTTTATTTAGACACTGTGACTACAAACATGTTTGATAGCTTTTCTTTTTATAGTTTTTTTTTTAATTCTTTGAGGTACATATGCATTTTTAGTTGAAATTTGTTTAGATAAAGATTTTTTAATACGTTTTTCTTGTAAGGACTAGGGGAAGAAAGAGTGACTAATTTTTATTATGTTTCAATTTTTTGTTTTTGTTGTTTTAATTTGGAGCCACACCTGGCAGTACACACGTCTGGCTTACACATGGTTCTGTGCTCAGGATAACTTCTGGAGAGATTGGAGACAATAAGAGAACCAAATCCTGATCAGTTTGCGTGCAAGGCAACTGCCTTGACCATTGTACTATCTTCTTGCTCAAAAAGATTGGCTAATAATAGTGCCTAACAAAATCCTTTTCATATAGTATTTAACAAGTATTTTGTATAAATTTATGTGGAACAAATATAAAAGAATTACACTGAAATGCTTATATTATATGACTGAAAGTATTACTTAGATATAATTAAGTGATATATGAGAATATCAATATATTTCCATTTACATTAGTAGTTTTAATTAATGAATATTTAACTACTTTATTATTGAATATGCTTTATTAAAATTATTTGTTGAATTCAATTTATATTCTTGGTTATAATGTATTATTGAAACAATATAAATAACTATGAAATTTTTTAATTACATGATAGAGAAATTTAACTTCATTTACAAAAACTGGGACTCAAGTTAGTGTTTATTTTCAGTAGTACTTGTAAAATAAATTGGTAATAAAATTAAATCTATATTGTATAAATTGATCAGACAAATTACTGATTACTGTGAGCTTCTGTATCAGAAACAATACTGTTATGGTAATTTACTTAAAATGATTTAAATTTCGACTATTTATCACAATTACAAGAATAAAGAAATTGAAATTCAGGATGGTTAACAAGCTTGCCTAGGGATAAGATAAACCGATTACTGATCTGAAGGCTAAGATTCAGTCCCCAAGAGCAACGCATGACATTCATGTGGCTCATGCATATAGGAATCAGGAGCAGTTCACAAGCACTGCCACGTGTGTCCCAAAACAAATACACACAAAAAATAAACTGCTAAATTGGGTGCTGTAAGATAGCTCAGTGCTTTAGTGCTGACCGTATTAAAATATAAGGTTGCAAATTCAGTTCCTGATACTGATACACACATAAAGTTCTGATATATCTAGTTTGTATCTGGAAGTTCTTTTGTCTGTGATCCCCAGAAACCCAAGCAATTTCAGCTACATCACAGCCAGCTGTGTGCAAATACTCCAATTTAGAAAATGTGATTTTGGGGCCAGAGCGATGGCATAGCGGTAGGGCGTTTGTCTTGCACACGCTGATCAAGGATGGACCTTGGTTCAATCCCCAGCGTCCCATATAGTCCCCTCACGCCAGGAGTGATTTCTGAATGCATAGCCAGAAGTATCCCCTGAGCGTCATCAGCTGTGACCCAAAAATAACCAAAAAAAAAAAAAAAAAAAAAAAGGAATTTCCCCAGTGACTCCAGTTGAGCACCACTATCAAATGTGGGCACACAAGAAATAGGAGTATTTTTGTGATCCCTGGTCAGCAATAGTAATACAAACCGAAAGAAGAAGGGTAAAACATTTAAAATAAAATAAAACATGCTGTATTTATGGAGTTTTATAAAGGAAGGTCCAGAGATATAGTACATTGGATAGGTTGCATGTAACCAATCCAGTTCGATCCATAGCACCATATAGGTCCCCTGATCCCGTCAGCCAGCTATGATCCTTGAATTTCCGAAGGCCTGAGTTTATCCTCAGCTGTTAATAGTCTTCTTATCACTGCTGGGAGCAATCTCTTGACACATATTCAAAATTCACTTCCCCATGCACTATCAGGTGTAAACCCTCCAAATTAGTAAATAAAATATTGTAAGGGTAAGTGAAGTATAGTAGATAGGGTGCTTTTCTTGCAAGCACCTGGATTATAACTGTCACCCAATTTGCTACCCTGAGCACTGCCAAGAATGATCCTTGAGCAGAGTTAGGAGTAAGGCTTACCAAGTATAGTCCCCCAAAACCCAAAAATAATAACAGAATAAAAATTAAAATTTATGTGGACAGAATGATAGCATATCACTAAAATGTTTGCCTTGCACATGACCAGTCCTGGTTTGATCTTCAACATTCTGTATGGTCCCCTGAGCCTGTTAAGAGTGACTCCTGAGCATAAACCCAGGAGTAACCCCTAAATCCAACTGGGTTTGGCCTCAAAATAAAAAGATGAATAAATAAACAAGTAGATAAAATATAAATAAAATATTTTAAATATTAAAATTGTGATTTGGGGCTGGAGCAGTAGTGCAGCGCTAGGGGGCTTGCCTTGCTGGCCAAAGAGAGACCTCAGTTCGATCCCTGGCGTCCCATATGTTTCCCCAAGACATGAGTGATTTCTGAGCGCAGAGCCAGGAGTAACCCCTGAGTGTCACTGGGTGTGGCCCAAAAACCAAATTAAAAAAAAATTGAGATTTGTCTAGTTTACAAGCCCAAATTCTTGTTTGTTTGTTTGTTTGTTTTTGGATCACATCCAGTCCTGGCTAAGTACTCAGAAATCGCTCCTGGCTTGGTAGACCATATGGGACAGCCGGAATCAAACCAAGGTCTTTCCTGGTCAGCCTCATGCAAGGCAAAGGCCCTACCACTGCACTATTGCTCCGGCTCCTCAAACCCAAATCCTATTACAAAAGTTGAGGTTACAATGTAGTTATCAATTCAAAGTATTTTGACTGAAAGAAAATATTTATAAAATTTATTTCTTAAAAAAATTACAACTATCGTAGAGCAACATTTTTAGGAGAGGGCTCCCTAGTGGTAATCAGGAGGTCTGGGAGTTCATATGTAATTCTCAGTCAATAAAAGGCCTGAGGACACCCTGCTAATGGCCTGGACATACTGGAGATTAACTACACTACTCCAGCGGTGCTAGGGGTGGGTTGGGAGACTTTTTAGAATGACAACCTGGCAGAGCCGACGACCATGTTTTGTTGGGAATAAAACCTGTATCGGATACATAAACCGATCAATGGAAGATCGCCTAGAATAGAACAAATATTTGTGTTTGGTTTTGATTTGGGAGCCACACCAGGTTAAATTCGAGGGATTACTCCTCGATCTGCCCTCAAGGTCTCTACTGGAGAGCATGGGGACCATGTTGAATGCCAAAGATTGAATCCAGGTTCAAGACATACAATACCATGTCCTTACTCATTGTATCATTTCTCAAGACCCTAGAACAAATATTTTTGAATAATTCTGTCTATTCAAATTCATAATGTAAATAATTTTCTATTTAGAAAATAATCAATAGTCAAATTTTATATTAACAGATTAATGAATAAGCTATCCCCCCCCAAAGAAGACTAAATTTTCATTATATAAAGAATTTTTCCTGAAGAATTAAACTATGATGCAACTTCAAAAAAGACACCAGCGGGGCTGGAGCAGTAGCACAGTGGTAGAACGATTGTCTTGCAAGCAGCTGACCAAGGACAGACCTCAATTTGATTCTTGGTGTCCCATATGGTTCCCCTGAGCCAGGAGTGATTTCTGAGCTCATAGCCAGGAGTAACCCCTGAGGGTCACCGGATGTGGACCCAAAACCAAAATAAATAAATAAATAAATAAATAAATAAATAAATAAATAAATAAAATAAAGACACCAGCATGTAGGAAGGTACTTGCCTTGCAGGTGGCCCTGGATAATGGGAGTTCAATCCTGGATACACCATCTGGTCTCCTAAATTTACCAGGAGTAAACCCTAAGCACAAGGCCATGAATAAACCCTGAGCATCATCAAATGTGACAGCAAACAAAACAAAACAAAACAAAAAGATGACCTGGATGACCTCCCAAACTGAGAGTCTTTCTTGGAAGTACTCTGTAATATTATACTACCTAAACTGGAATTATTATGAAAAGAAAAATATCTACTGTAAATTTGAAAAAAATTAAATTAATAAAGAATTAAAATTTTATTTCTTAGAAAATCTAAAACAGTTTAATAAGGTTCATGATTATCAAGTTTTTAAGAGCAAAATGAAAACCCTCCTACAAAAAGCACTTATAATAAAGGGTATCTCAAAGTAACATTTCAATTCTTTTTTTAATATAATTTTTGTTTTGATCATAGTGGCTTACATATTGTTGACCATAATATTTTAGGTACATATTTAAATAAAATTAGGGGGAATTCCCATCACCAATTTGTCCTCCCTACACCTCTGTTTTTGTCCTACCTCCCATATCCTCTTCCCTCACCCCCAGGGCTGTTAGAATATGTGGTCCCCTCTGTACCTAGCCTACTATTTAGTAGTCTTGCACCTGTTTGGTCCTAGTGCCTCCCTTATTTCCCCCTCTAACTGGGAGGCAAGACTAGCTAGTTCAAGTTACGTGGTTTTGTTTACCATTTCAATTCTTAAAGACTTAAAACAGAAAACATTTCTACAGCATGGAAGGAAAAGCTGACCTTAGAAAATGAAGTTTTCAAATAGTTTCCTCTGCAAAGAGAAGCTACTACTATTTAGCAGAAGAATCTTACATAAAATCAAACTATATGTCACCATGGTTCAATAGGGTGCCAACGAGGCAGGTGAACTCTTCTCTTACAAAATTTGAAATAATGCTTTCTAAATAACACATTACACTACAGGTGAATTTGAATATATTTTATGAGACAGTCGAAAATAAAATCTTAGGAATTTTTAGCAGCGGTATGGGTCACTGATAATTCACCAAAAATAGAGATTTCTAAAGTATTCTGTCGCTTACAAACCATGACAGTGGAGCATTGAAGGCATATCAGTAACTAGCAACATTCTAAGTTCTCTAAGCTAAGGAGAGTCTAGCAATTTTCTGACTGGTACTGAAATAATGTGTTTAGTGTATTAAAATAATCAATTTAATGCAAAATGCTCATTTTAATACAAAACTTTCAGTAGATTTATTTCTGCTAGATTCACCTTAATATAGCACTTTATTCTAGTCAGTACTACATATACCTGGAAGGATGCTGAAAAAAATTAAGCCACAATGAACAAATTATAATGAATAATTTAATCTTGAAATTAGCCTTGACTTTCTGTTTTGTTGCTACTGCCTGGCTTTATACAGTGCACTATGCTCATTATTAGAGAGAGAACATCTAATTCAGCTTCAGCAATTTCTTTGTTTTGATGATCTGATGGTGCCTTCTTAATGATATGCTGTTAGATATATCCTAACTGGTAATGCAGCAACTCCTGGGGAGAAAGCAATGAAACGTTCTCCTTTGCAGTTCTGGTGAAAGAGACACTGTAAGCTTCACTGCATGCCTCCATCAGGGGTAGAAATGACAAAAATAATTTCATGTCTTTCAAGTTGCCAATAAATTGTAAAATTGATGCTAGTAAACATGCTTAAAATGTTCACAAAACTCATCTCAAATCAAAACTATGCCACTTGAATGACCTTTTTTATTAACGATACATATATTTTGTGCAAGTTATTTGAATTTACCCAATTATTTTACAAGATAAATTAAATCTGTCTTTGAATTTCAACTCTCAGGGGAAAACTGAGAGCAAAGCAATAGATGTCATCTTATCTCACCAACTAGCAATTTGTTCAAGCCTCTATTCCTTTAGCCTAAAGGCATGTCAACCTGACTTCCATACTTCTTTCGTTATACACTTGCAAGGATTGCCCCCTTTATTATTGTCAACAACAAATCTCAATCATTTTCTAAATTTACATCTTCACATATTTTTTTCTAAACAAGTTCACTTGGATCTTAATTACTCCTGTAAAGGCAATGAACATTCTAAAACTAGATATGGCCATGAACTTAAGGTGATTTTGTTTCTTTCCTCTAAATTCTGAAACTAAATCACACTTTCCATTTTACGTTTGATAAATCCAAATAAGTCTTTCCTTAATGATAACAGTGAATGTTGCAAAATCCTTAGGGACAAAAACCAATCTAATTGCTTTGCATAATTCAACAAATCCAATCCTGGTTAAAAAGAAAAACAACCCTTACTTAGGATAAGAAGAACTTTTAATATTCTCCCCACTTGGTATATGAGGCAGTGAGACCAAGAGATGTTAAGTGATTTTCTTTGTATCATAAAACAACATTGTTAGTAGAAGCTATAATCAAACCCCAGATTTTGACTCCAGAATTTATTTCCATTACCTTCATTCAGCATTGTTATTTATATTATTTCACATAAACTGTATTTTTACTAATTAGGTACTATTTTCTAAAGTGTAGATAAGAAATGATTCTGATGATCATTACACTAAAGGTGACATGGCTTTATCTTCAGTAAAAGTACTTTAACACAGCTCCAAAAGACTTATCAAGTAAAAATAACATTTAATGTATACAATTATGTCCTCTTTAAACTCTAAGGAGAAAAATACTATTCACTAAGAACTGAACTAAGATGCTTCTATGAATTTTTCTATATTATTATGTTCTAGACATAATCACTTGATAATATTCAAATCAGCTATAAAAATAATATATGCAGAACATTAAAATGTTTTTAAGGTACAACAAAAACTTAATGCTTAGTTCATTATACACACTGTATAATGTGCTTTTTCAATAATATTTATACCCTATTTTATTCATTCCATTTTAGTGAAAAGTCAGTATATAAATTTGATTAAGATTATATCCAAGATATACAACACTGAGACTGATAAATAAGCAAAAACAAAAACATATTCATATATAAATGATAGAAGTGATAATAACTACCCCAAATTTTCTGGAAATAATTGTTTATCACACTTCCAAACATAGCATCAGCAAAGCTATACTGTTTTTATTGTATAATATAAATAAGCAAATAAATATTTTGAATCACATAAAGTTAAATCTAAAAAATAAACTGAGCTATTCTTTCCATGGTTTGAAAAATATTCCAATTGGCCTTGAACTTCAAAAATCCTACTTTTTTTTAAAAAAATTAGGCAACAGTGGCTAATATTATTTGTTAGGTATACTTTCACATGTTATTTTAATATGAAACTTTCATTACATGCCTGATATCTTTCTGAACACTCTATGCTAACTTTTGTCAGTAGGTAAAAATTATGAATTTACAGATATCTATGAAAAGCATTCTAAGATAAACAAAAATGGCTTTTATTTAAGCAAAGCTGCTCAGTTTAAAATATTTTACAATTGATGAAAAACTTTAAAATTGCATCATTGAGCACATATATCCTTCATATACTTATTTTGATTACAAACTATATAGTTTATTGTTTACAAAAATTAATTGTACATTTTTACATGAAAGGTGAAGAAGCATTAAAGAAAGGTTAATTAACTTCCATCTATTTACACAACTGAGCAAACAAGATTACAACATAGATGTCTTCTTATTTGCATAACTATGCATACCATTATTTTGAAAAGCAATGATGAATAAAATCTACAAAGTACAGTTTTGTTAAAGCAAAACCTTTAGATAGACCATTGGTCTTAACTGAAAGAATGATTGAAAAAGACCTTTAAATCTACATTTTCAGATTTATTTACCCTATAACACACATAGCAATCCTAAAAGTTCTTAGGTTTCTGATTTTTCATCATTAATTGCATTTACATACCCTTAATCCTAATAAAAAGAAAAAGAACATAAAATTAGGATGATAACTATGATTATCTGCACTTCATTTTAAGGCCATTTCTTAAAAAAAAAAAAAAAGTAAGAGCATAGAATGTTCTAGAACAAGCAAGATATCATTATGTGCTTTTCTCCATTATGTTGTGCTTTTACAAATTTAGTTCTATGCATCAATTTCTTACACAGCAAGTAAGATTTATAAATGTCATTTACAGCATGTGTTCGCTAATAATCGCTTTGCCAGAGGACAAGGTATGAGCCTTTTTGAAATGGCGCACTTCTAAAAGATAGCACAAATTGAAGCTTTTATACGCTATACCTGCAGTGCTAAACTAACATAACTATAGCAGATATTGTTAAAAGCATCAAGAAATCCTATATTTTGTTCTTTACTCTGTTTCTGGACAAACACTACTATCAATTAAAATAAACTGTTTGAAGGATTTTATCTCTTTGAGAATAGGGTATTGAAAAAGGATGGTATCTTGATACGCTGTAAGAAAACATAAGAAGAGAAAGTATTGTTATATCTTAAAAAATCTTTTATTGGTTTAAAATATAAAAATTACTATTTAACTCTTGTTTTGCCTGAAATGTTTGCCCACTAATTTTCAAAGTCTTTGGGAGATAAAAGTTAATACTGCTATGTTTACCTAATGATGACTCTGTTTTTCCATTTCTTTCTAATTTTATTCATTGCATTTTCTATAGGAATACCATTTCCAAGCACACCTATTTGGGCAGGATGTTTCTATAATCTACTCTCAAAATCAACGCTTCCGCCCTCCGTCCAAACGCAGACGCCTTCGGTACCTGCTATTCACCCACCTCGAACCTCATCCTACAAATGGTCAACGCCTCCACCATCACTGACCCTGCCTATCTGCTATTCATCTCAACCGCCCTTCTGCTTTGGTAACCCCCTGCCTGTCTCTGACCCCTTCGCTCTGCAATCCAACCCCAAGCCTCACTTCAGCATCACCTTGAAACAAATGGTGAAACTTAAACTTTGTCTTTTGGCGCTGTTTGCTGCTCATCGTCGTCATGGTCAAAGCCTCCTCCAGTACCTGCTACTCATCCATCCCACCGTTCAAACTGCCTCACTTCACCAACAATACCAACCTTCTGCTATGCGGTATAAAGCCTCAACAACCATGGCATAACTTTAAAACTAGTGGTAAAAACTTGAACTTTGCCCCTTGGTACCCAATATAATTCCCCCCTATTGAAAATTATAATCAAATTCTTGTCATTAATTCCTCCTTTCAGTTCATAATTGCCCCCAATTTAACGTTTCTTGCCTGTTTCACTGGTTTATCTCCCCCATTGTTTCACATTTGTTTTTTCAGTCCTAAAACTACTGTGTTTTCATTGTTTTAATGCCTAACTTACCTGTCAAACCTGCTCTCACCCTAGCCTTAATCATAGGCCTGGGTGCTACCGCTGTAAGCACAATAATTTATTCATTGGTTCATACTTAAAAATCTGTTACTGCCTTAAATATAACTGTTGTTACAAATGTTTCAAACTTACAATAAGTTTACAATACTTAAAGCACACTATTGTATCCCTAGCAAACATAGTGCAGCTAACCACTGTGGTTTACTTTGGTATTTTTCCTTTTTTTTAGGAAGGGGGAATCTGTGTAGCCCTTAAGGAACAATGTTGTACAGTGTTCAACACATTGGTGATGGTATGAAAGAATTTCTGAGCCATTTTAATCAAGAACAAAGTTGGTACCAGGGCTGGTTTTTCTCTTCTCCTCGGCTTCACACTATACTGTCCACTGTTTTGGGACCCCTCATTAGCCTCATGCTGCTCCTTTCCCTTGGCCCATGGGCTCTACGCAAACTCACGGACCTTGTTAAAAATCTGGCAGATGATAAGGAAAAAAACCTCTGTTCAGAATTCACTGCCAACTAGCCCCACGTGCTTCCTGTGAAAACTTGGCTATAGTCACCAAGCCGCCCCTCCAGCCACTGAGTTTCCAGGAGATTGAGCGCATCGCTAACAAACGGAGCTCGCTCCGGTTTTTGTGCTCTCGGCTGTGGAGATACCTATGACGGGATTAGTAGGGTCCCAGTTAGGGCATGGCCCCATAAGGCTACGGCGTATAAATCCTCCGTGCACACCCACCGCGTCCGTAGCCATCATTTTAAATGCGGCTGATGGCCATGTCCGACCTGGTCAAACCCTGCACGCCTAAGACAGGGTCTACCACCCACGCACGACTTTCCTTCTTTTATTAGAAGAGAAAGGGGGAGATGTTGGAGACAGTATCCTGTCAGAGGATCAATTTTTCTGTCTTCTGTCTTTTATGCAGCCTTTACCTAAGGCTGCCCATCTGCTGATTTTGCTGTAAGCTGTTGGACTAACAGGAAAGGTATTTCACAGCTGAAGGAGATTTTTTTCTTTGAAGCCAAAGGGAATGGTAAACACCCCCAATGCTAATTCCAAATCTAGACTACACCCCTTAGCCTCTTTCCGGAGTTAACAGTTACCTTCAAGACCTGCTCCTTCACAGGCTGATGTTAGCCCAGATAAGCGGCTGCAGGTCCCATTTTGGAGACATAAGGTCTCCATCCTCTTTTGAATATTTTACTGCCTTTGTTCTACAACCTTCCCGCCAAAAAGTATGATTGACATGTCCTTTTTCCTGCCCATTTCTCCTCCTCTATATATAGAGATGCTGAGCCAATAAATTTTGCCTCTGACCGGAACTTCGCCTGGGGTCTTCTTTACTAACCTCTCTCAGATTTTTTACAGGTGTGGTTGTTCTTTTAACTCAGCAAAATAAGAGTGCGGAAGTCCAAGAGCCTCCCAGCCGTTTCCCCGCTGGCCGGGCCCCTCCGGGGGACTCTAGGACCCCGCAAGTTCTATGCATCAATTTCTTACACAGCAAGTAAGATTTATAAATGTCATTTACAGCATGTGTTCGCTAATAATCGCTTTGCCAGAGGACAAGGTATGAGCCTTTTTGAAATGGCGCACTTCTAAAAGATAGCACAAATTGAAGCTTTTATACGCTATACCTGCAGTGCTAAACTAACATAACTATAGCAGATATTGTTAAAAGCATCAAGAAATCCTATATTTTGTTCTTTACTCTGTTTCTGGACAAACACTACTATCAATTAAAATAAACTGTTTGAAGGATTTTATCTCTTTGAGAATAGGGTATTGAAAAAGGATGGTATCTTGATACGCTGTAAGAAAACATAAGAAGAGAAAGTATTGTTATATCTTAAAAAATCTTTTATTGGTTTAAAATATAAAAATTACTATTTAACTCTTGTTTTGCCTGAAATGTTTGCCCACTAATTTTCAAAGTCTTTGGGAGATAAAAGTTAATACTGCTATGTTTACCTAATGATGACTCTGTTTTTCCATTTCTTTCTAATTTTATTCATTGCATTTTCTATAGGAATACCATTTCCAAGCACACCTATTTGGGCAGGATGTTTCTATAATCTACTCTCAAAATTTATTGTAAAAGTTTAAATGTTGTGTTATAGTTGATTAATATAGTGATGAACTAGTATTCATCGTATTGGTGTACAAAATAACTGCACTCCATCATCCACAGTTATACATAACCATCCACCACTGTCCCTTTAATATTTCTCTGCTCTGATCTTTGTTCTTGCCTTGACCCCATCAGTTATGCACATGACCAAAAGTCCTGCACATTATTCAAAATGGCCTGCTCCCTTGTTTTATCTCTGTTCCACAGATGTCAATAAATCTGATATTAGTAATTGTCCCTCTGACTTAGTCTTTGTAGCATGATACCCTTTAGTTTTGAGCAGATTTCAGTAAGTTACATGATTTTCCCTTTATTTTTGCTAGATAGAATTCTATTTTCTATATATTAAAATATTGTGGCTTGTTTATACGATTTTATAGCTGTCTGTTGCAATGAAAATTATGTTTTTATGATAAGATTATCCTTACATAAAGGGAAGAGGCACATTAGCTCTGGACGTATATCCCAAATGTGAGTATATATAAGGAAATCTCTCAGCAGAACCCAACCAACTAGAATTTCAAATCTTGGACTTTACAGCTTCCTGAAGTATTAGAAACAATTGTTTTTTATTTAAGTCATCCAGTTAAAAACACTTTGTTATTAAGTCTAAATTAATATATCTAATTAAATCATATTTATTTCTTTATTAATGTAGATACCATTAAGGACTCTTACATGTGCATCTAATCTATAGGTTAACATAGAAAGCTGTTCTTTATTGTGTTGTTCAAGTCTTTTTAGATTCAGCCACTAGAAGATTCTTCAGAATAGTCCCTATGCTTTTTCAACCTCCCTTATCTTTTTTTCCTAATTACATTAAACTTGATTTTGACAATATAATTTTATCTTGTCCTACTGGATTCAATTAAATTTCCAGAGTCTAAAGATATTTTTACCATTTTTTATTTATATATTTTAGAACCATGACCTGTACCATTTCAGAAAGGTATAATACTCTAGGTAGAGTACTTGCCTTCCTAACCTGGTTTTAGTCCCTGGCATAATGGTTACATAATCGTCTTCAGATACTTCCAGGAGTGATCCCTGAGTTCACATCAGGAGTAAACCCTAAGCACTGCCCACTGTGGCCCCAAAACAAGGAAACAATCAAAAAGCAGATCAGTGATTTGAATCATCTTAAATAATTATTCTAAAGATATTGCTAATTTGGATGGTAAGATTCTCCATAGTGGAGCTAATCCAGCATTCTCAAAGCTTTCTTCCAAGAAAAAACTCAGTGAACACTCTTTGGCAAGGCTCTCAGAACCACATGAAGTACCAGGAATCAAACCTAGGTTAGCCACATGCAAGGCAAATGCCCTACGCACTTTTCTCCAGTCCTGATTTATTTCTTTTTAAATTTTTCTAACACATGGATTATGAAATACAGAAAAGTTTGATTAATAAAATTCACACAAAGATAAGTGCTAAATTACAACCCTGCATCTGATTAACATAAAGTGAATAATATGTATTAGGTAAATCTATCTCAAAATTCTGAAAGCATGTTCTTGTTTTCATTGTTTTTGTATGCATTTAAGTACTTTGCCTAGATGCAAATTATACAATTACTAGGTCTGGTTACAAATGAACAAACAACCTATTCTGGAAAACCACCCACTAGATTTTGTTCTACTTAACAAATTATTATACTTGATAAACTTTCATTAGCACTCTTTAACATGAAATCAAATATTCTACAAAATTAAAATTATTACACAGATGTTTTCAAAATATCTCCATATATTTTTCAATTTACATATTTTATCATAACTATTTAAAATGAATTTTATAGTATTAGTATAGTTACAAAAATATTCTTAAAGATATTTGATAATTTTATGTTCAACTTAAAAATCTACAAAATAAGAAGCTAGATAAATAAAATAATAAATAATAGGAAGGTCACTTTCTTTTTTTTTTTTTGGTTTTTGGTTTTTGGGCCACACCCGGCAGTGCTCAGGGGTTACTCTTGGCTATCTACTCAGAAATAGCTCCTGGCAGACATGGGGGACCACATGGGACGCTGGGATTTGAACCAATCACCTTAGGTCCTGGGTCCGCTGCTTGCAAGGCAAATGCCTTGCAAAACCCAGGCAAAACCCAGGAAGGTCACTTTCTATACACTCAATTGACACTGACCCTGCTTAGACTGTCAAGAGTGACCTCTGGTGTGACCACAACTCCAGATGTGACCTCAACTTCACCAGGAATGACCTCTGAGCACAAAGACTTTGAGCACCACTGAATGTGACACCCCAAAACAAAATAAATAAATAAATATAAAATATATAAAATATAAAATATAAAAATATAAATATAAAAAGTACAAATAAAATTATTTGAGCTTAGAAATTTTGTTTACTTCTGCATCATCTTTTTTTAACACTGTAATTACAAAAATAATTTGTGTCAGTTTGCTGTTGATGCTTCTCTTAATTTTCAGTTCTAAAACTGATGATCCTCATAAGCGTAATATATATATGTAAAATAAAAGTGAAACTAGAGTGAAATTACTTTTTGTTTTATTTTGGGATCACACCCTGTGATGATCAAAGATTATTCCTGTCTCTGTACTCAGAAATTAGTCCTGGCAGGCTCAGGGGACCATATGGAATGCCAGAGATTGAACCCAGGTCAGGCGTATGCAAGACAAACTCCCTACCCACTGTACTATAGCTCCAGTCCAGTGCAAATTACTTTAATTTAAAAATAAGGTACAAGTGCAGTAATCAATCTCATTGATTCAGAAAATACTTTAAAAATTTAATAATAAAACTTAAAATCACCATTGTTGTTATTACACTGTCCTCTCCCAAAACTCTGATGTGCTGGATTAAATAAAACGATTTGATAGTGTCTTTGTGTCTCTACTCAACCTGGAGCCAAATGAGCAATAGCCATTGCAATATCCAAGGGTGAGTCATATTTGAAGATAGTGTAAATGGGGCCATGGCATTAGAGTAGGGGGCAATTGATAGCTACAGGCAAAGAAACAATGCCAGGTGGTAATGATAGTTGGAAAAAAGTTAGAAAAACTTTCCTAGATAATAGTATTTGTATGGAGTTGAAGACATGGGATATTTTCAGGGTCATATATTAATCTCAATTTAAGAATATGTAATAATAAAAGCTATGATTTATTGCTTTTATATTCAACTTCAGATTTTTGTTCAATGTCATTGAGGTTTTATCAATTAAATTATATTTCTTACTATTGGTAAAATACAAATTTAAACTATAAACAGTATATAGAAAAAGTAAACAATATTCAATGTATTAGTTGTCAGTTATGTATATTTTTATTTTATTTAACTTAATCTTTAAACAATAACCAAATTAGTAAAATAAAGGGTCTTTCTTTTTAATTGAGGATTCAATTCCTGTTCACAAAAATCTGAATTGCTGTTACATAATACTAATAATAAAATAACTGCTGTTATATAATAATAAATGCTATAATTATTGTGTGACTTCAATGAAAATCAACTACCTCCTTAAGACTATCCCAACCTGGAGCTTCTATTTCAAATAGATGCCAAATATGTTTCTTATTAAACAGACTGTTTTGTGTATAGAACTGAGACAATATCAAAGTATCAGAAGTTACTAGCAAGCATGATTATTTGGGCCAAGTGACTTTCTCCAATTGTTTGACCCCCTTCTTTCTCCTCCATACCTGATTCCTGCTCTCTAGTCTCTGTTTCTTCTGTTCTCTTCTTTTTTTTTTCCTTTCTTTTTTAGAATGCCAGGGAATTAACCCAATACCCATACTGAGCCACATCCCTGGCCCTAAATCCATTTTCTTAACTTCATTTGTTGTAAAACATTATTTACATAAAAAGATAATGAAGGATTATATTGTTGATCAAAATATACAGGTGAAAATCTTGATATCAAAAACATTACCATGATGCCTAAGTTCATTAATGATATTGTAACCAATATTTTACTGGATTTATACTAATCTTTAAGACAAATTCAAAATAGTGTACATTAAAGCATTACTAAAACTAAAATATTTTCTTTTTTTGTTTCTTTTCTTGTTTGTTTGTTTCTTTATTTATCAACTTTCAATGGTATAGAGATTTTATGCCTAGTTCTGCAAAGGGGTAATCCCTGGCAGTGCTTTGGGATTAAACCAGGATTAACCACAATGTAAGCAAGTGCCTCAACCTCTGTACTAC
Organism: Suncus etruscus; assembly: GCF_024139225.1. Classification (NCBI taxonomy): domain Eukaryota; kingdom Metazoa; phylum Chordata; class Mammalia; order Eulipotyphla; family Soricidae; genus Suncus; species Suncus etruscus. The sequence goes on along the minus strand of NC_064853.1, from coordinate 83,760,218 downwards.
CTCTCTAGAATTCTGCACCTTAGAACTCTTTCCAAAATAATAAAATCTTATTTTTGAGGAGATTTACCCAAGCAGAGGTCAAGGTTCCTTAGTGTCTTTCCTAACCAAATTCTGTGGGGTTTTTTGTTTGTTTTTATTGTGCTGTTTTGGGCGTAGGGTGGATGGGCCATAGGGTGGTGCTCAGATCTAACTCCTGGCTCTATATGCAGGATCTTGGGGGACAAGTTGTGGTGCAGGATATCAAACCTATTTCCGCTCCACACAAGTCTAGCACCCTACCTGCTGTACCTTCACTCCAGAACCTCAGCCATAATCCATTGAGCTTTCAAGTTTGATGGTTTAGTGCTAACGTTCAGTGGTGCTTAGGGCAATCAGAGAAAACCTGGCAATGTCCTGTGGACCATGCAATGTTAAGGATTGAAATTGGGGACTATTGATTGTGAAGAATGCACTCGCCCTTTGAGCTTTCTTCTCTGCCTTAAACCAGCAAAGTTTTTTTTTTTTCTTTTTTAAATTTTGTGACCGTATCTGACTTTCAACAGACAAGAAGTACTCAGGAACCTCTACCAATTAACTCCTAACACCATATTTTATACTGTCTATGAGTATTAGTAATCACATATGTAACAAAATACTTGAAAGCTTAAGAATTATCTAATAGCAATTATAGGACACCATCTGTTGAGAGATACATACTAATTACAGAAATCTTTAGTATGTAAAATCTGCATCTTAGAAACCATGAAATATAATTTCTACTATCAATTTTAATAACAAAATACTTTTAAACAATCACAATGACTCTTTTATTATGTACAAATCATTGGACTCTAATTCCAAATAAACAAATTTCATAAATAATATTGTCTGCAACATAATGTGTGATATGTGGTCATACCACATACCACATCTCTCCCAGAGAGAATCAGCAACAGGAAAATATTAGTATATAGTTGTAAATTTTGCTGATTATGAAATACATAATTACCAACAATTAATCTTGTCAATTTTATTGCATCTACATTTTTCTATCCTGCACCTAATTTTTAATAGCATGGGAAGACATCTAGTTGTATAAAATTAACCAGGAGATAAAACCAAACTATCAAAACTAGGAAAGAAAGGACTGGAGAGATGACATAGTGGTGGGATGTTTGCCTTGCTTGAGGCCTACCAGGGAGTACCTGGTTCCATTCCCAGCATCCCATATGGTCCCCCAGCCTGCCAGGAGTGATTTCTGAGTGCATAAGCCAGGAATGACTCCTGAACGTTGCTGGGTGTGGCCCAAAAACCAACCAACCAACCAACCAACCAATAAATCAATTAATAAAGTTTAAAAAAAAACTAGAAAAGAAGAATTGACTATAATTTTATCCATTTGCATGAGAATGCTCAAGTAAAAAATAAGATCAGCAATAATTATATATTTTAGGTGACTCTCCCTACATATTGGTTACCTAGAATTCCAAGAAAAATTTAGCTATTTCAGCCGTAGGGCATCTGTGTATTGACAATTTACAGAAGTTTTTTTTCCCTAATTTGTTCTGCTATTCCTAAGGAGAAAGAAAAATACAACCAGTTACCTTAGCAACTGCAAGGTTACATTTTATCTTGGAGCTGCAGAGCATTTTTGAAATAAAGAAAAAATATAGCAGCAGCAGAGCTTTATTGAAATTAAAAAAATAAGGGAACTACTATTCTTCCCTTGTTGGGTGATGACTTTGGACATTAGTTATCAGGTTGAGAATAACTACTATAATAATAACTATATTTTCCTGCTGTCACACCCTCAATGACAAAATTTGTCATCAACTATTTTCATTTTTAGAGGTAATAAATGAATTATAAAATTAACTCTGAATAAATAGAAATTGCCAGAGTCTTTTGAGAGTACAAATTCATCACAACTGACCTTCATTATATCTGAGAGAAGAAGAAAATGGTGGACAATTGGCAATTTTTATAATGGGAAAATAAACATCCTGTCAAATGTCAGTGGATAGAAAGTCAATTTCCAGCCTTAATAGAAGATAGTTGTAATTCTGTCTACAGAAGAATAGATTTTTCAAAAGTACTGTTAAAAACATAGCTTAAAATTTAATTTGAAAAGCACTCTAAAGGATGTGGTGTTTGCAGTTTACATACTTAAGGCTACATAATACGAGCACTGGCCTGATTTTAGCACGTGAATTCAGCAATGTCACTTCAGTATGACTGATTTTAAAAAAAGAAAAGAAGGAAAGGGACAAGAGACATGAAATGTCAAGTGTGAATTAGGACTTTATTTTTAATGGCTGAAACCCAAATTCAAGTACCTTAAATAAAATAATGTAAATTTTTGAAATAATGGTTTATTTACCTAAACTCAGTGCTGGGCATTAGTGTGGCCCTGCTCAGCTTGGCTTCATTTTCAGTTCTCCACAACTTGGACTCTTTCTGTAGGCAATGAACTGGCAATGAACAGCAATCTCATTTCCCATATCTCAAAATCACATATTTTTATTGCCTGATGATCATGGTCTGGAGAGCTTCCTCTACTATAGGTAACTCGATTTCTGAAGCAGAAGGATAGATCCAATCATACTATTCTGTCTCAACCAGATGCTATGTCTTTTAGCCTCCTCCTCATTTAATTCCACAAGGTTTTCTGATTTATCAGTCCTGTTTGTTTCTCTTACAGAGTTACTAGATCCAAATAATGTAGATGGCATCATTATTAGCCAAAACTAAGTCACAGTCTCAAGTCTGTAGATGAATTTGGCCTATTGCCAAAGGACAAGCAAGTTATTTACCCAATAGCCCCAAAATTATCTGACTTTACTTCATGAAATATTATATTATTTAAAAATAAGTTAAAGGGGAGAAGAAGGCCAATTCTCTTTTCAAAAGTGTTTATGGTTTATCATCTCAAGTATACCACCAGCACATTTGGTTTCAGGTGATATGGTAGTCAGAGGTACAATAAATTGAACAAGAAGTTAATTTGGCTTTTGTTAATACTTGATATTATGAAACTTTATAAAAGATTTTAAAGACTACACCACCCCTGATCTACACAATTACTAAATAGGTATTGGCTTAAAACAGTGCAGTACTGATTTAGAATATATCTTCATATACCTTGTTTTAAACATGAAGAAACAAGAAGGGAAGAGCTCACTCATATGTAAAAGGTGAAGCGATGATCAAGTAGTAGACATCATGTTTAAGTTTTAAAAAAGTCAATGAGTTGTGGACTGAGCCCTCAACTACCCTACACTTTCTACTACACGAAAGACTTAAATTTTAAATTATAGGACTGAATATTATCTCTGACATCAAATATGAAGTATTTCCTGTTGCATCAAATCAAATAAGTCACCCTATCCTTTACTGAACAAAGATCTCTAGTTGAGTTGTAGCCATAGTACTGCTAAAAGTGCACTTGCCTTGAACTCAGCTGACCGAAGTGTGATCCCAGGCACCCCATATGGACCCCCAAATTTGACCAGAAGTGATCATTGATCACAGAACCAGGAGAAAACCTTGAGTCAAATTGTTTTGGCCCCCAAACAAACAAAAATAAAGTCCAACAAAAATCACTACTTTCTTCATTTCAATTCTGTCTTCACCTCAAAGTTAAGGGATGTGGTCTTTTTCTTAATTACTTCCTCTTGAGAAATGCACTTGACAAGATGAAAAAAATGTTTTTTAAAAAAAGGGGCTGGAGAGGTCCGGGAGAGATAGCACAGCGGTGTTTGCCTTGCAAGCAGTCAATCCAGGACCTAAGGTGGTTGGTTCGAATCCCGGTGTCCCATATGGTCCCCCGTGCCTGCCAGGAGCTATTTCTGAGCAGACAGCCAGGAGTAACCCCTGAGCACTGCCGAGTGTGGCCCAAAAACCAAAAAAAAAAAAAAAAAAAAAAAAAAAGGGGAGGCTGGAGAGATAGCATGGAGGTAAGGCGTTTGTCTTTCATGCAGAAAGTGATTGGTTCGAATCCCGGCATCCCATATGGTTCCCCGAGCCTGCCAGGAGCAATTTCTGAGCATGGAGCCAGGAGTAACCCCTGAGCGCTGTCGGGTGTGATCCCCCAAAACAAAACAAAACAAAAAATTTGGGGGGGGTCGGTGAAGTGGTGCTAGAAGTAAGGTGTCTGTCTTGCAAGCGCTAGCCAAGGAAGGACCATGGTTCCATCCCCCTGCATTCCATATGGTCCCCCCAAGCCAAGGGCGATTTCTGAGCACTTCGTCAGGAGTAACCCCTGAGCATCAAACGGGTGTGTCCCAAAACAAAACAAAACAAAACAAAACAAAAAAAAGCATTGATCTAAACACTACCAGATATGGCTCCTCATGACCTGAACCATTCTAGCTAAAGCACACATTGCATTGGATCATCAACTTGGCAAATTTATAGCATGAGTGCACCTAACTAAGTACCTTGTGTATTGTTGGAAGTAATATACAGTGTTAAGTTGAGAAAGTGATATAAATTTATATGGCAGAAATTATATGGACCAATATTATAATGTTGGTCCATATAATGTACTCTACATGCTTTACATATTTTAATCCTTGAGTTCAATTCCTAGCAAAACAAAAAATAAATCACCTAAAAAAAACCCTCCAAAGTAATACCATATATATCCTGATGGAAATATAACAATTAAACATAATTCAATAAGTTATTATTTATTTTGCATCAGGTAATGTTTTATAAATGTCATTATATGGTTATGTGATTTTTTACAAGAAAAAAATCATGTATTTGTGGCAGAACCTACATATAATTATTTTTTCTTATAATCAAGATGCTCAGTTAAACAACAAATGATTTCTAAAATTTGTGCATTTACTGCTTATAGGTATGAAAAAGATTCAAATAATAAAATAGCATTATTGAGTTTGCACTATATGCTAGGTTCTATTCTGGGCAGGTTTTGTTTTGTTTTGGGGTTCAAATCTAGCAATGCTCAGAACTTAGTCCTAGGTCAGAGATCACTTTTGGAGATGTTTTGGGGATCACTTGGGTTGGCCTGGAGTCAATCTCAAGTCTGCCATGTACAAAGCAGACTTTACTTATTGTACTATTACTCTGGGTCCTTTTCTTGACAGTTTTAAATGCACTCTCACTTAATGCATAAAATTCGCCTTTTCCAGTTTTCATTTTACACATCAAGAAACATGAGTCTTTAGATATAGCAATTTATCTAAGATTTCACAGCTATGAAATGCTGGAACCAGTATTTGAACCAAGGATGTACCTACCATTTGTGAGCTCACCCAAATATTTGTGTTCACACCACGGATTTCTTGCTTCTACACTATTAAAAATCTTTGTGGGTGGGGATAAGTTTTAAATGTATTTGAATTGGTTGTTAATCATCCATTTTCCCACAAAAGTAATAATATATACCTGCTTCAAAGCACTACTTTACAAATTAAATATATGATCACTTAACACAAGTGCCTGAACTTAGGGAATGCTCTAAGTGCTAACTAATATGAATACTATTCTTTAGTACTAGCTAGAGTGAATGCAATAAGGTTATATAAAACACCACTCCAAGGGGACATTTCTTAAAAAGCTAGTGAACTAAAAATAAGTTCATGGTCTAAAACAATTTGTTTTCTATAGCTTTTCTGCAACACTTCTCATACATTTAAGATTTCAATAGTCATTTCTCATTGTGAGTTCACTTTTCTTGAAAACTAAAGACTTTATTTAGAAATGAAATGACAGTATCATAGATTATGAATTGCTGTTAGGATAAAAAGAATAACACATCTATTATTTTTATTTTTCAAAACTTGTTTTAAACAAAACTATATTTAAAAAAGGTTTTAAATACTTAGGTATATAGGTCAAATTTCAACCTGACAAAAAAGGAAATTTTTTCTCAAGGGTATTTCATATCTACTATTTATTTAAGACAAGGGCTATTTTTTTGGTAAATAATAAGATATTACAAGAATTTTTTTTAAAACTTCTTTGTTTTATTAGGTCATTGATCATACTTATCTACGTGTCCTCAAACTTACCTTACTTTAAAAATAATTTTATAAGGCTTGATTAAAAAACACACAGTTTTGTAGCCACATTCCTGTTTTTTGAATCCGTAGTTGATTGATGGTTTACCAAGCCATTTTATACAGCACTGACATTTTAAAGATACTGGCCAGGATGAACTTTCCATCTGGCATGCCTGATTTCCTTTGTCCCACATTCTTGTAGTGACTTATTCTGTCCTTGAGCTCTAAAAGTACTTTGATTTAATTTAGGTCTGGGGGTTTGGGCACAGTTTATTTAAACAAGAAATGAGAATAGTGCCTCCAATGGTTCACAGTGATGGGGAAGCATATTTCTAAATCCCTAGCATTTACTTGTGTAATAACTATATCACCCAGAGCAACTAGAGAAATATTCCAGAACCTTTCATGTGCTTACATAAAACTAGCAAGGGATAATCAATGCCTGTCAAAATAAAGTTAAAAAAAAAGGAAAAAGTGAATTTATTATAAAAAGTAAACCCAGGTGTCTTTCTTTTGAAAAACAGGTTTTTAATTGTTGAAAATAAAATATATTAGTTAGCATCAGAGTAGCACAAATACTTTGCAAGAATATACATGTCATTAAAATTTCATTCATAAAAATTTAGTGCTGTGATACTGAAGAATTTTCTCAATATTTTGTATCTATTATACAACAAAAATCTTGGGTCTTTTCCTTCCTCCTTCCTTCCTTCTCTCCTCCTTCTCTTCCTCCCTCCCTTCCTTCCTCCCTTCCTTCCTCCTTCCTTCCTCCCTCCCTTCCTTCCTTCCTCCTCCCTCTTCCTTCTTCCTTCCCTTCCTTCCTCCTTCTTCCTTCCTTCCTTCCTTCCTCCTTCTTCCTTCCTTCCTTCCCTCCTTCCCCTTCCTTCCTTCCTTCCTCCCTTCCTTCCTTCCTTCCTTCCTTCCTTCCTTCCTTCCCTTCCTTCCTTCCTTCCTTCCTTCCTCCCTTCCTTCCTTCCTCTTCCTCTCCTTCCTTCCCTTCCTTCTCCTTCCTTCTCCCTTCCTTCTCCTTCCTTTTCTCTCTTTCCTTCCTTCCTTCTCCCTTCCTCCTTCCTTCCTTTTCCCTCCCTCCTTCCTTCCTTCCTTCCTCTTCCTTCCTTCCTTCCTTCCTTCCATTCTGCCTCCATTTTTTCACATTTTTATAAATTAATGTAAGTCCAAAGTAATTTTATATAATAAATTCAAAAATATACTTTGTTATAAATTAACATGATTATTTTTCACTTTGAAAACAAATTTCATAAATATTGTGACCCACAATATTTGATACTATCATAGAAATAGAAATAAAAAGGCAGAGCTAGAGACTTACTAAATGTGTCCAATAGTCAATTTTTTCACATTTATTATAACTTCCTAGCGAAATTAAATTTCATGGACAATTCAAGATGGATAAGATTAAACTGCCCCCAGGAAAACCTTGGTTGTTGTCTATTTTGTGCTATAGACACATGGATTTAAATTATAAAGTTTTGATTGCACATTAAAATTATACACAAATTTCCTGTAGACTCGGAAAAAAATATATCAGGACCATCTCAATGGTATGAAAGTTGTATATATGAATATACAATAAAAAATATTTGAAAGTCTCTAAATATAGGTTAGCAAAAGAAGATTGAAAATATAAGGGTTTTATGAACCAACACCTATTCTCGGACTTTTTAAATTTTTCTCTCCATTACATGGATGAATCTGCAGAATACCTGCAATTCTAAGTGGGCATCTTGCACATTTTCAGTGAAAGAAACAAAATATATTCATTGATTGATGACAATTATGAAATGCCCATTTTTCTTATAAGAAGAAAATATGTTCTTAAAACATGATAACAACTTTTTGACTATAGAAGTCAAGAGGAGTTACCAAAGAGAGCAATCTCCTAGTCTCGTGGTATCTGACACTTAGCTCCACTTTTTTTTTTTTTGAGGTCATCATAGGTCACAGTGTAAAGTTTATGCTTATGCAAAATAAGGTGTTTTGTTCAGTTAGATCCATGGAGATATTCTGGTGTTCCTAATTATTGATGAATTTTTATAATATTGTTATAGATTTAAGTATGAGGTATTCTCCTTTCCTCCCCCCCCCTTTTTTTTTTTTTTGGTTTTTGGGCCAGACCCGGCAGTGCTCAGGGGTTACTCCTGGCTGTCTGCTCAGAAATAGCTCCTGACAGGCTCAGGGGACCATATGGGCACCGGGATTTGAACCAACCACCTTTGGTCCTGGATCGGCTGCTTGCAAGGCAAACGCCTCTGTGCTATCTCTGTGCTTTCCCTTACCTTCTAACATTCTTTGTAACTTACCAAGAATCATGTGTACTTGTAACATATTTACATTTTTATAACCACATTTTCAATCCCTATGTACCATACAAATAAAATTATTTTTGATTCCTGTCTGTGTACTATACAATTCTTAAAATAAAATAAAATTATCTAATTGTCTGTCCTTTTTTATTGTTTTTTGTTTTTTGGGGCCACACCCGTTTGATGCTCAGGGGTTACTCATGGCTAAGCGCTCAGAAATCGCCCCTGGCTTGGGGGGACGGGAGATCAAACCATGGTCCTTCCTTGGCTAGCGCTTGCTTGCAAGGCAGACACCTTACCTCTAGCACCACCTCACTGGCCCCTAATTGACCTTTCTTAACAGACATTTAAGTAGTCAAATTTCAAATTAAAATATTTACTTGGAATATTCAATATTTAGAATCTAACTGACTTTATGTGTACAACCTTCTGCTACAAATTTTTCAGAAATTTATGGTATAAAATAATTTTTAATGAAAAAATACATTTAGATTTATATGTCACAAATATGTATTTGGAAAGAATGCTTAACTTTGTACAAATTTCATATCTCTCTAATCATAAATATATTTTTTCTAGTTGACTATTAATGTGAATGAAATGTATTAATCACTCTCAAAGACAAATTAAGAGCATTGTGTAACAACTTCTCAATGTGGAACTTATAGTTAAAAAGTCAATATATCCTAGAAATATATCACAATATTAATGACAATATTTATTAATAATTGTATAACTCTTTTATTTGCCAGAAACTCTTCTAAGAGTTTATGTATATCTCATAAAATCCTTTTAATATAATAAGGTAGATACAATTAAGGTTCTCTAATTTTAATTGAGAAAACCCATACCTATTATTAATAAGCATAAATAGGAGGTATAATTCAGAAATATAATTAAAATATATCAATAAGGCGAATATCTATCTATCTGTCTATCTATATATCTATCTATCACCTGTAAGTATAATCTCCCAATAGCTGATAGTACAATGGTATGGTGCTTACACTGCACACAGTTTACCCAAGTTTAACTCAAATACTTCATATTTTCCCCTAAATGCAAACCAAGAGTTAGAACTGATCACTGTAGGGTATAGTCAGAAAAACTGAAACCAATCAAGCATATATGCACATATATATTCTCACATATATACTACAGATAAAAATGCATAACATTGGTCTTTGAAAATGCAGATTATTACTACGCTTTTCCAATAGTTTTTAAATAACTTTGTTCTATATTTTAAACATGAATCATATATTTTCTTTAAGATATAACAAAATTTATTCACTTCCTTAAAGTTCAAAGTATAACTTTAGATATGGTTTTGGATTTTATCTATGTGCATACATCTGTAGTTTGATGTATTAAGAAATATGGTTTAAAGTAAAAATGTATATATTAAATGTTGATAGCATAATCTTTAACATAAAAATTACAGGCACATTTTGGATATTAATTCAGACTCTCAGAGATCATAAAATGATCATGAATGGACTCATAGGCCTCCAGAAAGACAAACCAGCAGGCAAAGAGCTTTTCTTTCACACAGCTGATCCAGGTTCAAACCTTAATACCTCCATATGATCTTTTGATCCTGCCAGAAGAGATCCCTGAGAACAGAGCCGTGAGTTAGTCCTGAGCACCACCAGTGCAGCCACAATATATATAAAACAAAAAAGAGTATATTTGTGGACTGGAGTAGTAGTGCAGGTAAGCTGCTTGCTTTGCACCCAGCTGACCCAGGAGAGACCTCAGTTCTATCCCCACCATCCCATATGGCATATGGTGTCTGGAGCCAGGAGCGATTTCTGAGGACATAGCCAGGAGTAGCCCCTGAGCATCACTGGGTATATGCCAACCCACCCTCAAAAAAGAGTATATTTGTAAGTGAAAACATGAGCAATGAGACTTAAAATACTAGTTTTCAGAGGTTAATAAATTGTGACATTATAGACACAGAGGTTAGAAATTGAAACCAGAGTGAGAAATAATACATGTAAATTGAATTTTTATGAGAAAATAAAAGGTGCCATTGTAATGTTAAATATCATTGCTATCAAAGTATTAATTAGTGTGGTAGCTTAAATTTGTTTATTCTAATAAAAGTTATATATACTAGAGTACAACACTATCATTTTATTTCACTGCATCTTGCGGGATAAGCACACTTAATTGTACTTAGGAATTACTTCTGGCAGGGCTCAGAGGACCTTATGAGAAACATTGTTTTCATTATTTGAGACAAGGTTCCAGGGAAGAAGGATTCAAGTAATATCTTAAGGACATTCATGATCACTAGCTCACCTGCAGCATAAAACCACTGCTTGGCCTTTCATGCCGATAGTAAAACTGAACCACTTTTCATTCACATTTTTTCCAGAAATATAGTGAAAATAATCATATGCCAACATAGAACTGCCAGTCCTCAGATTCACTCGTTTCTCCATTTGCAAGAAGCCAAAAAACCTTATTTCTCAGCTTTACTAGCTTTAGCAATACTAAGGGTGTTCTTTTAGCCATTGAGAAACATGGCAATTGATATTAGTTAAAAAGAAGAGCCCAGAAAAAAAATCATAATATCAGAAAGGAAAATAAAGGATAACAAATTTTAAGGAGTTATTCATGACAATGCAGAGAAATTCAATTATATCTTAGTGATTACTAATTTTGTTTCTATAAGACAGCATAGATTATGAAATAAAATATTGTATGTCTTCTGGCTGTAAATTGTAGTCACATTTTTTTTTTTTTTGGTTTTTGGGTCACACCCGGCAACGCTCAGGAATTACTCCTGGCTCAAAGCTCAGAAATTGCTCCTGACAGGCTCTGGGGACCATATGGGATGTCGGGATTTGAACCACTGTCCTTCTGCATGCAAGGCAATCGCTTTAAATCCATGCTATCTCTCTGGCCCCTGTAGTCACATTTTTAGATTACTCTTTATATTCACTTAAAGCAGAGAAACAAAGATTCATAGAGAAATAAAACTACACACAGGCTAGACAATGTTGACCAATAGAAGAGGAAGCAGGAAACTTAAGGCAGGTCATAGAATCAGATGATTAGAGGAAGATAGAACTCCCACATCCATTTGTTTGTCTTTATTTAAAATAGAAGAAGAAGAAGAAGAAGAAGAAGAAGAAGAAGAAGAAGAAGAAGAAGAAGAAGAAGAAGAAGAAGAAGAAGAAGAAGAAGAAGAAGAAGAAGAAGAAGAAGAAAAGAAGAAGAAGAAGAGAAGTTAAAGAGATTGTGAAAAACTTATTAAGAATTTTATTTTCTGGGGCCGGGAAGGTGGCACTAGAGGTAAGGTGTCTGCCTTGCAAGCTGGACCGCGGTTCGATCCCCTGGTGTCCCATATGGTTCCCCCAAGCCAGGGGCAATTTCTGAGCGCATAGCCAGGAGTAACCCCTGAGCGTCAAATGGGTGTGGCCCAAAAACCAAAAAAAAAAAAAAAGAATTTTATTTTCTAACAGTTTATAACATTTAAAGTATGATTGAATATGTTTATGACACAGTTATCAAACAAAAACTCAAAGTAAAGATACCTTATAAGGAATACTACATAATTAATAGAATTATTAATAAAAATAAATTTTTCTAATGGAATAATTGGTTTAGTGAATCATGGTAAAGTCAGAGGTTTAGGTAAAAAGAAAAAGAAACACTTTGGAATGTAACAATGGTAATAATCACAAATAAGCAGCAAGGCATTCTGGAAATTAAAAAGCATATTTAAATACTTATAGAAAGCTACTATACATTTGCTATAGCTTATACTATCATAGTGTTTAATATGTATTGGATAAAAATCCCAAAACTTTTTTTCTTTAAACATCTTGATTACATATATGATTGTGATTAGGTTTCAGTCATGTAAAGAACACCCCCTTCACCAATGCAATATTCCCACCACCGATGTCTCAAATCTCCCTCCATCCCACTCCACCCCCACCTGTACTATAAACAGGCTTTCCAGTTCCCTCATTCATTCACATGATTATGGTAGTTCTCTGTGTAGTTATTTCTATAACTGCACTCACCACTCTTTGTGGTGAGCTTCATGAAGTGAGCTGGAAGTACCAGCCCTCCTCTCATTGTGTCTTAGGATTGTTGCAAAAATGGCTTTTATTTTTTTTTAAAACTCATAGATGAGTGAGACTATTCTGTGTTACTCTCTCTCCCTCTGACTTATTTCACTCAGCATGGTAGATTCCATGTACATCCATGTATAGAAAAATTTCATGACTTCATCTCTCCTGACGGCTGCATAATATTTCATTGTGTATATGTACCACAGTTTATTTAGCCATTCGTCTGTTGAAGGGCATCTTGGTTGTTTCCAGAGCCTGGCTATTGTGAATAATGCTGCAATAAATACAGGTGTGAGGAAGGGGTTTTTGTAGTGTGTTCTTGTGTTCTTGGGGTATATCCCTAGAAGTGAAATAGCTGGGTCGAATGGGAGCTCAATTTCCAGATTTTGGAGGAATCTCCATATCGCTTTCCATAGAGGTTGGACTAGACGGCATTCCCACCAGCCGTGGATAAGAGTTCCTTTCTCTCCACATCCCCGCCAGCACTGATTGTTCTCATTCTTTGTGATGTGTGCCAATCTCTGTGTTGTGAGGTGGTATCTCATCATTGTTTTGATTTGCATCTCCCTGATGATTAGTGATGAAGAGCATTTTTTCATGTGCCTTTTGGCCATTTGTAATTCTTTTGTATCAAAGTGTCTGTTCATTTCTTCTCCCCATTTTTTGATGGGATTAGATGTTTTTTTCTTGTAAAGTTCTGTCAGTGCCCTGTATATTTTGATATTAGCCCGTTATCTGATGGGTGTTGGGTAAATAGTTTCTCCCACTCGGTGGGTTGTGGGTTTTTTGTTTTTTGTTTTTTGGGGGTTACACCCGGCAGTGCTCAGGGGTTATTCCTGGGTCCAGGCTCAGAAATTGCTCCTGGCAGGCACGGGGGACCATATGGGAAGCTGGGATTCGAACCGATGACCTCCTGCATGAAAGGCAAACTCCTTACCTCCATGCTATCTCTTTGGCCAAAATCACAAAACTTTTAAGGATCGAGTCTAAATATAGGAAATCAAATACTTTGCTACTATCACACAACATTTTGTAACTACAATGACATACAACATTTTGTAATTATAATGATATTATTTTAACTATCAAAGCAAATATTTTACTCAATTTATGTTTGTGTTGATACAGTAAACACAATTAAAACAACACAATACTAATAGACAATTTTGAAATTTATTACAACAAAACAAAACATTAATTATGTATCTGTGCTAGTTATTGCTAGAAAACAAACCATAAGAATAGAATGCAAATATTCAAAGAACATTTGTATCAGAAGCTTAAAAAATAAACTCCCCAAATGACAGGAGTAATAATTTCACATTTTTCAAAATCTGCTTCAAAGAGATGCAACTCCATCAGTTTTGCTTAGACAAATGACAATTTGGATACATTAAAAATAGGGACCCGTAGAGATAGCACAGTGGTGTTTGCCTTGCAAGCAGCCGATCCAGGACCAAAGGTGGTTGGTTCGAATCCCGGTGTCCCATATGGTCCCCCGTGCCTGCCAGGAGCTATTTCTGAGCAGACAGCCAGGAGTCACCCCTGAGCACCACTGGGTGTGGCCAAAAAAAAAATTAAAAAAAATACCAATAAAGCAATTTCTGATAAATCAAGTAATGAATGGTTCAACTTTACGAGAAGAAAAAACTTCTATTTGAACCAAAAGTTAACTTATTTTTAGTGTCATACATCAGTTTCCAATTTTATATATTGCTGTTTAAATATAAAATATAGAGTTCTATGGTAGGGTGTGAGGCCTTTTCAGCTCAAACTGGCACCTACAGCCTCTTAGGCCAGGGTGTCTGTAGGTTGCAGGTTAATGGCAGAGAAAGGACCACAGTCAGTTAAAATTTAAGGAGAAATCCAGCTTTATTTCACGGCCCTAAATGTCATGTGAATTTCTCCACATTGCTTCTAAGCTAAACAGCCTCTTTTCTTCTTCCCTCCATGATCCCTTGCTCCTTTGCCTCCCTTTCCCCTTAGGCAGGCTTATATTCCCAACTGCTGACCCACCCAGATGTGAGTGAGTCTGACCAAACCTGACTTTACAGGTGATATTAGCATATGGAATTGCAGGAGGGGTAACAATATGCTTTTTGCTTTAATCATTTTTCCTGCTTCCACTAGACTTTCAAATACTTAATTGTTTATATATCAAATATTGCTCTATTAAATTCAATTCCATGGGCTATTTAATAATATATAATCAGTAAAAGCAAGCCTCATTTTGTGAACTATGTGTTAAAATATTCTTTAAGGTCACCACAAAATAGAAAAGGAAACACCTACCACAATTTTAATAATTCAGACAACAAATCAAGTATCCAGATGGACAAAATTAAATCAGTCCAGGTACTAAATTACTCATTTTGGATACAGAACTTGATCACAATGCTCTGTAGGTACATAGTTCTTATTAAATTTGGTACAGCATCTATTCCTGTTCAAAATTATACATTCAAGAATAAGAGGTCAACTCGTGGTCATCAGAAATAAACAAAGATAGTTAAGTTTAATTTTAAAAATTCAATTATATGCTTAAGGATAGACATGATTTGTCAAAAGTGAGCTTAATGTGCTAGATCTAAACTGGATTATTATTGATGTACACCTACCTGACACACAAAATGCTGCTTCAATAAACATAACTATAGTCAGAGCAAAAATAGAGTGGGTATGGGTCTGCCTTGTATGAGGCCAACTGGGTTCTTATCCCAGACATTCTATATGTTCTCCCAAGTCCTGCCAACATAAACTAGGGGTAAAGCCTGAATATTTCTGGAAAAATTACCCCTAAGGAAATAAATAGAAGTGTGGGAGGTTAAAGAGAATGTGAATGATTCATGGTTTGGGGCATTGGGTTTGATCAACGAGAACCCATAATTAATCAATCAACTAAATTAAAAGATTAAAAATTAGGAAGTCACATCACAGATAACTAACACATCTACAGTATTATCATTTTCTTTATATTTAACATAATATATTAGTATATTGACTATAGAGAGGAAAAATGATGATTCTAGATTTCACAGAACAATATAAACATTGCTTCAATATTTTCACTAATTTTATAGTGACATTAACTGCAAACATATTGCACTGAAAATTTTTCCTCTTGCCAGATTTTTAATTAAAAATTAGTATTTATATTGCTAAAATTAATTCAAATTGAGATTCCAGATGTTGATATATAGGCACAGGTGTCAATGTTTCCCTGGCCCATATGCCCATTAAAAATGAAAGTTGATATGAAGAATAAAAATAAGTTATGAGGCCTCAAAATCAAGAAAATCATAGTATTTCAAGCCATTAAAGATTTTAAAGAGTAGTAGAACTATACTAAAGAAAACTTTAAGTGACAATGTCCCAGACCTCTTCTAAGTAAAATCATTCATGTGAAGAAATGAATGGTAGAGCTTCTGGTTAATCATAAAAATCTTTACGTTCAACCAGACAGTAGTTTGGACATGAGAATAGAACTTGAAGGCAAATTTTTGCACCATTGGCATATTACTGTATTTTAAAAAAGCTATTCAAGAAATCACCAGAGAAATTTTTAAATGCCATTGTATACAGCAAGCAAAAACTGCTGAAAGATTGGCAAATGCACTATGTATTTTGTTTACAATGCACTAAAGTATCCCTGGCAGTACTCTAGAAACACGAGGCACTATAATATATTTCCCTTAACATGGTAAATAGGTCATTAGATTAAGTAAATATCACAGAAAAATCAGTCAGAGCCTAAACAAATCTCTAAGAAGAAAAACCTTTACATCTATTACTGAGTTTTCAGTTTTTAATCTTATACTTCTAACAAAGTTGGAATTACAATGTGAAATGTGTACAGACACCAATTTTGACCAAACTTACTGAAAAAGTCAGATATCTGAAAAGATTCTCCAGTGTAATTACCAAAGTCTGCTGAGTTAAGGCTACTTAGCAGACTGTAAGATGTAATGGGAGCACATAAAATTGAACATTAGAAAATTTTGGTTACCAGTTAAAATGTTAGAAACTATAACTATATATAAGAATTCTATGGGACTGGAGCAATAGTACAAGTGGGTACTGCTGTATTTGCCTTCCAAGCAACTGAACCTGGTTCTATCCCCGGCATCTGATATGTTGCCCAGGAGTGATTCCTGAGCAGATTCGTGATTCCTGAGCAGAAAGGCCAGCGGTAACCACAGAACACCATAAAAGAGCCAAAAACAAAAACAAACAAACAAAATATTTATATATAGAATTTCATACAAAAATAACTTTGTAAATAAAAGTCACATCAACAAAATAAAAGCAATTAGTAGTACAGACAAAGCATCACATGATTTAAAAAATTACTTGCAATAAAATATACTGTATTTTTCACTCTATAAGATACACTTGACAAAAAGATGCACATATTTTTTAGATGTTCTCTTTCCCTGCACTCAGACTTCAGCCCCAGGCATCATTTGCTCCATAAGACACACTTTGGGGGGTGGGGGGAGATGCATTTTATTGTATGAAAAATATGATATATTTATCATCTTTTTAAACTGGAATGCAGAAAATGAATAACAAATACATAGTATAGAAAATCAAGTAGATGAAGCAGGAGATAAATTCAAAAAAAAACTACAATAATACAAATAATTAGAAGTACAGAAGGTATTAAGAAGCTGACATTTTCTTTTTTGTTGTTGTTATTGTTGTTTTTGTTTTTGTTTTTGGGTCACACCCGGCGGTGCTCAGGGGTTACTCCTGGCTGTCTGCTCAGAAATAGCTGCTGGCAGGCACGGGGGACCATATGGGACACTGGGATTCAAACCAACCACCTTTGGTCCTGGATCGGCTGCTTGCTGCTGTGCTATCTCTCCGGGCCCTGAAATTTTCTTTTAAGAGAAATTCCTGGACAACATAGAAGTTGAAAAATCCATTACATAATATTTTGTAAGCCTCAGTTATAAGATAAATACTTAAATGTCCAAAAAATAACAAAATAACAAAAATAACACTTATTAAAGTGAACTTTTCAAATTCTATTATGAAAAAAAATCCTTCCAGTTATTTATACATTAGACCAAAAGCATGCTTATTTCCATTTCTTTCTGTATTGGATACAAAAATTGAGCATTATATTTAAGGTTTGAAAAGAAAAAGTTTATTATCTATTCAAATTATTTGTGTATGATACAATTTAAAGTATATTAAACATATTTATATATTTATATAATTAATATAGAGTAAATTAAACATTTATTTTCAGGATGATTACTTATATTCTCCAACTACTTTGGATATCAAATAGTAAGTCCAAGTAAGGTACAAGTACATTAAAATAAATATCTAGATACTTAAATAGTATAGAATGAAATGCAAATAATTACAATTTTAATACCTTCAATAAGGTATCAAAATATCTATGAAAGGGTAGAGAATTTGAAAAATAATTCAACTAAATAAAATGAGTTTAGCACCCAAGGCTACATAAATAAAAACTGAAACATTCATATATAGAAAATGACAATGACCATTGTCTTAAGCAAAATTGCTTAAGAGATCATTAATGTAATTTTTATAATTGTAATAATAAAATATAGGAATAAAATATAATTGTAAAATGACAATGACCATTGTCTTAAGCAAAATTGCTTAAGAGATCATTAATGTAATTTTTATAATTGTAATAATAAAATATAGGAATAAAAGTAATTTTATGGTGGAGAAAAATAGGAAAAAAATTATCACACTTTGTTACAAACAAAATAAAGGATAACAGTTAAATTGAGGAAAAGATAAAACTGGTCTGAATTCTCATTTACTACATGAGACTATTAAGGTAGCCAGTAGATACAAGCATAAAATAAAGATGCACTTAGAAAACATGAAATGTTACATATGTTAAGTATAATTATTACTATTGAATATTCAATTTTTATAAGTAGATGACTAATATTTATAAATAAATTAAATTTCTAACCCAAATAACCATTTAAATGTTTTTGAGATGTAGAAATTTAGTAAAGGCTTCTGAAAGAAAATGTTTAATGCAATTTTACTTTCAATTTTTCATACCACATGCTAATCCCTAAAATATTTATGAGAGATAGCATGAAGGTGGGGCATTTGTCTTGCATGCAGAAGGTCGTGGTTTGAATTCCAGCATCCCATATGGTCCCCCGAGCTTGCCAGGAGTAACCCCTGAGCGCTGCCGGGTGTGACCCCAAAACAAAAATAAAAAAATAAAAAAATAAATAAATAAATAAATAAATAAATAAATAAATAAATAAAATATGATAAATTGGAAAAACAATTACAATAATCAAAATTTTATTTTCATGAATTTTACAGAGCTGAAAACCCATTTGTTAGTGATTTTATTTAGAGTATAGATATATATCCTTTTTTGTTTTGTTTTGTTTTTGTTTGTTTGTTTTTGGGCCACACCCGGCGTTGCTCAGGGGTTACTCCTGGCTGTCTGCTCAGAAATAGCTCCTGGCAGGCACGGGGGACCATATGGGACACCGGGATTCGAACCAACCATCTTAGGTCCTGGATCGGCTGCTTGTAAGGCAAACACCGCTGTGCTATCTCTCCGGGCCCGATATATATCCTTTTTAAGCAGAATCCTGGAGTATATTTATAGACCAGTTTTATACTTATGAAATATTGTCAAATGATAGGACCAGGACTAAGGTCTGGATGCATTGTTGATACAAATAAAAACAGATAAGGGTTTGGAGTGGGATAACAACCGCTAAGTCTCTTTCCATGCACCAGGCCAACCCAAATTCCATTCCCAGCACTGCATATTGTCGCTAGGGATCCCTGAACACCAATTGCTATGGCCTTCAAATGAACAATCAGAAAACAGATCATGGTTTTTTTCAATAATCCCAGGAACTTAAACTCTGGGGAGGCAAAAATGCTTCTTTTCTTCTATTTTCAAGACAAAGCCTCAGCAATCTTTTCAAAACATTAATCAACTCATATCGCTGCTCTGCATTTTAAACTTTTCAGTGATTTCCCATTACAATTAAGATCCAGTCCAAACATCTAAGTATGCAAAGTTCTCTGCCTCTTGGAGACTGCCTTGGCTTTCAGCTTATTGTCTCATAAGATTTTTGCTCATAACTTCTGGACTCACTTCCCCCCCTTCCCACAAACTTGTCATGGTCGACAGCTTTCTCATTTATTCTTCTAGAAACATTTTGCTGCATCTTCACAAAGTCCCCATTATTCACAATCTTTATGTCACTTGCTTCTTTTCTTTATTTAAGATAAAGTAACATGATCTAAACTTTAAGGTCCAGTTTGATAATCCTCTCTAAAGACCTCAATTTAGAGATTTCCAAATATATGACAACTACTATTCCTTTTTTAAAGAATAATTCAGAGTGCTTCCCAACCTCACTCTCCCAAAAATGAACCTTCTTTAAAGTTTCCTCACTTGCACCCCAGTCTGTAAAGTACCACAGTAACTTCCTCCCAACCTGAACCCTGTGAAGGGTAGGATCACCCACTTTGGAAAACACTGGCTTAGATCCTCAGATATTTTCTCTCTGTTTCAATACTAAATGAAGATAATTGTATACATAAAATGAATAATGCAGTGTATATAAAGAAATTAGTAAGTGAAGGGCCATCATCTTAACAATGTGTTTGTGTATTTGTTGATTTATTTGGTTGGCAGGTTTATGGGATAGGTTTATTTGTGAAAATCAGGAAGAGAAAGTGAAATGCTTTATAAAGAAGATGGCAAGGGACAAAATAGAAAATGAAACAATAATATAAGTAAAGGGAAGTGCGTGGGCATTGCTCAATGTCATCTAAAATCCAACTGAGACTTGTATTTGAAATACAAGGTTAAAATTGCAATACACAAAAGGTTGAATATGTGGAAAAATTACTAAAGGGTTGTATCAAGAAAAAATTGCAATGCTCAGTTTTACTATCATCAATATCTTAATGAAACATTTTTCTTTCCTAAAGTCTTCCAGATGTATGGAAAAATCAATATGGCTTTCATATGTGTGTTTATATCACAAATTATTAAGTTAGAGTCCAACACCAGAGAATATGGCTATCCCACTAAAATATTGATAAAGTGAGTTATTGTCAATTGATCCTGTGGGTCATTATCAAATATTTATGATATATTAGAAAGCCTCATAGCAAATAATGATTTTGCACTTCTAAAATAATATTTCAAAGACTGCTTTTACTTTCTAAAATATTCTCTCTAATTGATAACCAAAATTAATTTTAAAATATGTGCATGGTTTGTATAGTTTGCATATTTTATCAAAACTCTCCACAAGCACACAAAAATGTCTGTATATTATGAAAGCCTGTGACAAATTATAACATTTTAAAATTCAGGAGTCTTAATAAATAAGAGAGAATCTGTTCTGTATCTGTAACTTAAATCTGGGGAGAAAAAAACATTTGTTTTCTGAACTCTTCCTAGTAAGAGATTAGAGCTTTATGAAGAGAATCAAATCTTATTTGCAAACCTAAAATCTAACACTATAGAGGCTTCTAAGTAAGGATATATTATTAAAATATCTGTGAGTTAATTCATAAATGCTATTCATTAAATACCTTCCCAATAATCTGGTCATTCTAAAATGAGTTGTGACAGTAAACCTAAAAGACATGTTAAAAATCATTTCCCTTCTATGTCTTTTGAAATCTTTTTTGTAGGCACTCCACTATATTTTCTTGTCTAAACTGTCAGGAAATAATCCACACAGAAACAATATTAAAAGGTATTGAACTTCCATATTTCAGTATTAGTCTAGACCTGAAGTATGTCTGGGAAATAAACAGAAGGGTTTTCACCCAAGGACAGTTCCAATGAAGAGATGGAACCCAAACTTTAAGAACAGGTATATGAGAAAGATAAAGGCCAGATAATACAGGATGTAAAGCATTTACCTTGCACACAGCTGACTGTTCAAACCCCCAACACCAGTCAACACCCTGAGTACAACGAAGGGAAAGTCCTGAGCACAGATCCAGGAAAATTCCCCTGAGTCAACACTGAGTTTGTCTCACCCAGTCCTGCCACAAAATAATTATTAAATCATACAAATAAGTCATAAACAAAAGAGCAGAGATTTTCTTAAGTATAGCACAGACTATTTGAAAAGCATAACCTGACCTATACTTATGTGCAGCTATGCCATTGTTTATTGCATTGTACAAATAGCCATGGTTCACTGCAGAAGTATCGGTATGTTTTATAATGATGTGATACCTCAAACTTCACTGAGGCTAGTGAATAATATATTGTAAATACCACATAGTATTTCTAAAATGGGGAATAAAAATCTGGATACCAAACCTTTTCTAGCCCCAGAGATGCTTTGTATGGGAAAGCTTACATTGTATAAGTAGCTGTGTTGTTAGTGCAGGTAGCAGTTTTAAACAAATGACAAAGTTAGACCTAATGAAGTATGTTTAATGGCACTTTCTTGCCCCCACATTATGTCCATCTGGAGTCTATAATTGTGTCTTTATTTAGAAATAGAACTATTGCAGAAGTAATTAAGTTCAGGGACATAAGATGAGATTATGGAGATTATGCTGTATTTAGATTGGACCCTTAATTCAAAAACAACTAATTCATAAAAGAAAAGCAAGAGTGGGTAGGATATAATTCAGTTAATATAGTCAACTGTGATGGCCTTGAGAGACATTGCAGTATTTCAGTTATAGTTGTTTTCTTTTTCTTCCTTCCTTCCATTCCTCACTCCTTTCTTCTCTCCTTCCTTTCTTCTTTTCTTTTTTCTTTATTTCCTTTCATCATTCATCCCATTCTTCATTCTTTTAGTTCATCTTTTTCTTACTCCATTCTTACTTCCTCCATCCCTAGTCCTTCCTTCCCTTACTATCTTTCTTCCCTTGCTGTATTCCTTCACTTCCTTCCTTCCTTTCCCTTTCTTTCTTTCCCTTTCTTCTTTCTTCTCTCTTTATTTCTTTCTCTTTCTTTCTTGCCTTCTTTCTTTCTTCTCTTTCTTTCTTTCTTTCTTTCTTTCTTTCTTTCTTTCTTTCTTTCTTTCTTTCTTTCTTTCTTTCTTTCTTTCTTTCTTTCTTTCTTTCTTCTTTCTTCTTTCTTTCTTCCTTCCTTCCTTCCTTTCTTTCTTGCCTTCTTTCTTCTTTCTTTCTTTCTTTCTTTATTTTTCTTTCTTTCTTCTTTCTTTCTTCTTTCTTTCTTTATTTTCTTTCTTCCTTCCTTCCTTTCTTCCTTCCTTCCTTTCTTCCTTTCTTTCTTTCTTTCTTTCTTTCTTTCTTTCTTTCTTTCTTTCTTTCTTTCTTTCTTTCTTTCTTTCTTTCTTCCTTTCTTTCTTGCCTTCTTTCTTCTTTCTTTCTTTATTTTTCTTTCTTCTTTCTTTCTTTATTTTCTTTCTTTCTTTCTTTCTTTCTTTCTTTCTTTCTTTCTTTCTTCCTTCCTTCCTTCCTTCCTTCCTTCCTTTCTTTCTTGCCTTCTTTCTTCTTTCTTTCTTTATTTTTCTTTCTTCTTTCTTTCTTTATTTTCTTTCTTTCTTCCTTCCTTCCTTTCTTCCTTCCTTCCTTCCTTTCTTCCTTCCTTCCTTCCTTCCTTCCTTCCTTCCTTCCTTTCTTCCTTCCTTCCTTCCTTCCTTCCTTCCTTTCTTCCTTTCTTTCTTTCTTTCTTTCTTTCTTTCTTTCTTTCTTTCTTTCTTTCTTTCTTTCTTTCTTTCTTTCTTTCTTTCTTTCTTTCTTTCTTTCTTTCTTTCTTTCTTTCTTTCTTTCTTTCTTTCTTTCTTTCTTTCTTTCTTTCTCTTTCTTTATCTTTCTTTATCTTTCTTTTGTCTTTGAGTCCTTCCTTTGGAGAATATAGTGCTCAGGAAGCAATCCATGGATTAATGTTTAGGAAATAGGGAAGTTAATCCTGATAGTCCTGGAAGGACCTTGAAATAATGGAACCAAGCTTAAACCTCCTGCAGGCAAACCGTATGCACTAGTTCAGTGAGAGATCTCTCTGGCCCTGGAGCTACAATTTAAAAAAATCCAGGAATTACATATGAGTTACATAAGTCTAATCTCTTTGGATTATATTGTGTGCTGCTAAGAAATAGTATGTAATACAACTGGGAATTTGAGGGACAAATTAATTGTATTGTACATGGGTTCAGTTTTGTTTTTCTTAATTTTCTTTGGTTGAAAGATCAAGGCTGGGATATCATCGTTGGGACTACCGAGAATTCTGCTTATGGGTGATTGGGCTTCCACTGTAACTTTACCATGTCCTCTTTCTTTGCATCTTTGTTGTCATAATTAAAATTAAAAAAAAAATCCAGGAATTACCCAAATCTTGAACAACAATGAAGTGTTTTGTAGGAACATTTCCAATTGCTATAGAGTTCAGTGTTTGTATCTACCCAAAGATGCTAAACTCAATGTGATATCTGGATATGAGACTTCTGAATTATTTACATAATTTAGAAGGGCAGTGAGTAAGCTTATTAATAAGGGGGAGCTACTTTTTATGATCTGGGGCCCAAACTCAAACATTTGTACCACAGGTCCCCATAAGCACCTCAAGATCTAGCCTTAGATACCCCTAACTAATTCTAAAAATGATCTTTATTTTCTATGCCAAAGGTCTCTGTGGTGCAGTCATCCCAATCCTAAATATAGATTTTGAAATTCTGTTGACATAAGCAGTAATATAAAATGTATTGCTAGATTTATTTTTCACAATTCATATGCATAAATTTTACATCTTACATAAAAGAAAATAACTTTATTTCAAAACTATGAAGTATTTACTATTATAAGAAAATCAATACTAGAAAATTATAACCAAAGTACATTTAATTATAAATGTTAAAGACAAGGTCATTGAAAATAAAGAGCTGATTCTTTCTGGTTTTAAATAGAGAGTATACTGTGCTGGTCTATAATACAGGTGATTAACTAGGATATCTGGCTTTTACAAGATTAAGAAGGAACACAATTGAGTTTCTTCTCTATCATTGCAATTAAAATGTCTATAGTCATAATGTATCCTAATAAAATAAACTTATTTTACTTACTGGTCCTGTCACATTAACACAGAAAATATAGATGTGGATACATGATGTAAATACATTAGTAAATATAGTAAATTTGTAAACATAAAACACTGTGAAAGTTCTAATTGTGTGTTGAATGCTGTTTTCAGATACCAAAAGAAAACAGATAAGCAAAAACTAATGCTATTTTGACTTGCCCAATGTTGGAAAAGCTCTAACATGTTTCTTGTACACTTTTAAATAGCATAGTTTTGAAATGACGATAGAAAATTTTCACATCAACATAGAAAACTACAAAGGTCACAAGAAATCATAGCATTGGCACATTGCTTTCTTTTGTGCATCTATGCACTCAGAAGTTGCTCCTGGCTTGGGGGACCATATGGGATGCGGGGGGATGGAACCGCGGCTAGCGCAGGCAAGGCAGGTAGCTTACCTCTAGCACCACCGCCCGGCCCCTCACTGGTCATTTCTAATCTTACATCTCTTGTGTGGCACCATGAGCCAGACATCAGCTATGAAACCTTTAATGAATAGTAGAAGAGTGAGATGGGGGAAGGAGAGGGAAATCAACACTGACCTTTTCTTTCAGCCATGTACAGATGCAGAAATTTAAAAAATAAAATAAAAATAAACAACAAAATCCCATAAATACAAACTATGAGCTTACTGTTTAAAAAGACAAATTTTGATTTGACCATAGAATTGTGACACCCTCAGAAATAGATTAAATAACCATCACCTCTTAATGTACAGTAACAAGAAACATAGTCACAAGAAATACAACCAATTAAAGTACTTAAATACATTTAATCCAGAACATGACATTTTTGCGATCTTTATATTTTTCATAAGAATCTATTCTTGGGCCCGGAGAGATAGCACAGTGGCGTTTGCCTTGCAAGCAGCCGATCCAGGACCAAAGGTGGTTGGTTCAAATCCCGGTGTCCCATATGGTCCCCCGTGCCTGCCAGGAGCTATTTCTGAGCAGACAGCCAGGAGTCACCCCTGAGCACTGCCAGGTGTGACCCAAAAACCAAAAAAAAAAAAAAAAGAATCTATTCTTTTATTCAAATGTAAGCATTTTTAACTGGGTATGTCTTACATTTTCTTAAAGGGTAATAATTCAACTCTAAATCCAAACCTCACTATAGAGACTAAAAATGAAAAAATATTAACATTAATATATGGAAACCTGTCACCTGAGTTCTCAGTTAGCCAATCAGTTGCTCACTACAAGCTCATGTGATACATTGCATTTACACATTAAAACACTGTTTTTTTTAGTCAAAATGCTTTATGAACTATATTCTTTAATATTTAGTTTGTGGTTATACCACTATCCACTTTATTAAAACCATTTTATTGCACACTTTTTATTGTTTTAAAACCAAATACAAAGTAACCAGTTTGCTATCCCTCTGTGTTCTTTACATCAGTCAATGACCAATTATATTTAATGCTAACATTTGGATAGTACAATTTTTGTTTTAGAGGTTATATATATATATATATATATATATATATATATATATATATATTACCCCATAATTCACCTCAATATCATCCTGAAGTAATGCTAATTTAATTTTTGATTGGCTATATCTTTTTGTTTTGTTTTGTTTTGTTTATGGGTCACACCCAGAGGTGCTCAGGGTTTACTCCTGGCTCTGCATCCAGGAATTGATCCTGGCAGGCAAACAGACACAGGAGACCATATGGGATGCCAGAATTCGAACCTCTGTCCTCCTTGATCTGCTGCTTTCAAGGCAAACTTCTAACCACTGTGCTATCTCTTCGGCTCCCTGGCTATATCTTTTTTATTCATTCATTGTCATTTGAAAAGGAGGTGTCCTGTAAGTCATACTCAGGAATTTTAGGGATCTCTATCAGCAAATATCAGCCAACTGAGTTAGCAGTACAATGCAGAGACATAAGCATGCCATGCTACTTTGGCATGGCTGAGCAAGGGAACCACATGGGCCATAATTCTTGGTCCTTAGGAACTTCTAGGAATACAGCTAGTGATGTTCAGGGAACCATGTTGTTCCAGTGATGGAACTAAACAGCCACATGCAAACAGACATTTAATCCCTATACTATATCTTTAACTTCAATAATTCACTGCATTATGAGGTTAATTTTCTTTCAAAAAAAAAAGAAAATAATTACACAATCTCTAAGCTAAGTAAAAATATTAACTTGAATAAATAGAACTTGGAGGAGTGAAAACATACTTTTATTTATCTGAATAAATATCTTTGTTGGTGCTATCTAGTGGTTGGAGTACTTCCTCTTTAGTATTAACAATCTAAACTATACATTTTATATTTCAAACACTTAAGAGAACTATAGAATTAGAGACATTGTACTTTAACCTATATTATATATAAACCTTAAAAACCAAAGTGAAAAGTAATTTTAAGAAGTACTAGACCTTAATGGTTGTGTGCAAATGATGTTACTCTTTTATTCTTTCTTCTTTTTGTGAGAATAAGGGTAGGTGCTTGTTATGTGGCTACCCAATACTGGCAGAGTGGAACAGAGATTTGAGAAATCACTATCTACCTATATATTTTTTTGTGAAAGGGAGTTTCAGTAGAGATCTTTCAAAGACCACTTTCATTTAGCTCTAAAACTACATTGGGAAGATTCTAAAATTTGTTAACTGTTAGATTGAATCATTGAGATACAGAGCTTCATGCAGAATAAAGGAAAAGCATTATCTAGTTGTAAATAGATGGAAGTTTATCTAAACGCTAAAATAATATGTATTGTGTAGGAATTATACATGTTATGGGCTGATGCATCCTACTTCAATGTCCTAGGATGAAGCACTAAGTGCCAGTATGATCTCCCATGATATAATTAATATCCAATTGAGACAGAAAAAAAAGTTTTCTGCAATGTATAAGAACCTACCTTCACATCTTCATCCTAATTTAGGATTTTTTTCCAGAAAAGTGAGAAGGGAATGTCTTCTTGAAACCCTAAAATCTATGATTGTTTGTTTTAATGGCCTGGGCTAAAGCAAGATGGAACTAAATCTGGAATCAAAATTTCCTTCCCCTAAGACCATTCTGTAAGAGATGACTGTCAAAATAGACTATTATAATAAAGAGAATAAATTATTAATTCAGTCAACAGAATAGGTTTAGTTTTTACATTTTTATGCTTTGGGATATCATGTATGAGCCAGTGAGGAAAATTAAGGAGAATGAAATAAGTTGTCGCCTACCTTAAAATGTTGACAAGAGTTATCTGTTTTATTGGTTACAAAACATTGCTATCACACACAAATATATATACATATATATATACTACATATGTTCAAAATGCAAGTATTACAGAGATTATCATAAAGAATCGTTTTAGATCTTGTAATGTCAGAGTAGCATAAAATAGTTACAAGATTAGAAGGGTTGAGGGGAAATGGACTAGTTATCCTTATAGCAACAATATTAAAAATAAACATAAAAACAAATTCCATCTACTATGTACCTGCAGTCAGTTAGTCCCGACTATCTCATTTTAATAAAATGGAATCTTGCAGGGAAAGCCATATTCTATTGAATATATTTCCCTACTTTTGAATATAAGATAACCAAGAGACAAATTTGCACTTCATTTGTGTAAAATGTGTTATTCTATCAATGTCAAATATATCTGTGCTATTGATATCTAATAACATTAAAAGGTATATTGGATACATAATACATGTATGATGGAAGTAAACATCAGTGAAATTTTATATTTTTCACATCTTAAGATATATTTTTCTAAATGATCTTGCAATTTAACTTCAATTCAATTTAAGTGGGTCATAATAAGAAACCTTTTAAAGTGGCATAGTAAAATAAGCTCTCTAGCTCTTTCTCTATTTACAAAGCATTTATCTCTGTATTTGTAATATAGTTGCCACTTTCACATTTACTTTTAATGGACCATATAAAATGAAAAATAGGCAAATAAATCTATCTTAATTTGCACTAACATATTTCTTTAATTTGATATTGCTTTTATGTGCTGATCAAAGAGGATAGAAAATTTTTGCTATTATATTTTTGTACTGTAAGTTTAGTTATTTAGTCATAAATGGCACAGAACTTTTCATTAGAAAATAAAACTATGTTGTTTCTCTAGTGAAAAATTAGTAATTCTGATAACAGATATATTGTTAAAACATCAAAAAATTGCAATATATGAAATAACTTTTATGTCATAATTACATCAGAGCTATCGATTCCTTTGAAATTATTATGATACATTTATTTATATATCATAGTCATCTTGAGCATAATATATATGTAAATATTTTAATAAATACATAAATGTACTTGAACATAAACATTCTATCAAATAACTGTCCATTTAAAAAATCTGAAAATATTATACAAATCTTTAGAAGTTTTGTGAAAATGTATATGTGGCAAACAATTAGTATTTAATCATTTAAGATGTACCCTATTTATCTTTACTTTAAAAATTAGTGAGTAATAAAATAACACCAATATTGAGTTTATTTTCATACATGTAGAATAAGCCAGTCAATCCATAAATAGAGTAGTTGATACCATGGCTAAAAGTGTACTTAAACACATTTGACAATGTCATTAAACTTATATAATCATAAATTTTAGTACACTAGGCTCGGGCTTCCTGAAAACTGAGTAAGCTGTTAAACAGTCAAAAACATGTATCACTGAAGACTTTCTGCATCTCTTCATATGAATAGGACATTGTTGAAGGGTTAAGTTACAAAAATGATGCCTTGTATTGCAATATAGTTTGTCTAGATAGATAATCAGTCAATGTTATTTTTCCTTGAGTGCTCACCTTCTCTATCATGATTTTATATGCATATAGATTATACTCCAGAACCCCAGGTGTAATCCCTTGAGACCAATGCTTGCCATGACATGTCAATTCACATAAAATGCCTGCAGTCATTTCATACGTGTTTTGTCAACCTGTACACTCTTAATCGCTTTGCTGTGCACCTGCTGCAATGCAACCTGTCAATTTGCCAGGAAAGAGATCCAAGCAATCCCCATGTTGCCTTCTAGTCCACTATGCAAGTATTTTAACTTGACACATGAAGAAACAGTAGGGGAATGAGATGGAAGTCAAAAGTCATCAATATTCTATTTTCAGAAAAGAATAAATTTGTGAGGAAAATTGGTTGTTTTCTACAAAAGCAATGGTTCTGAAACAGAGTTGATGTATTTGATACATGCACCTGTCCTCACATGCAATGGGCACAAAACCTTGCATAAATGTTAATCTCTGTGCTAAAATGACATAAAGCAGCACGCTAATATTCATTCTAAGCTTTTGTTCATCTTCTAGCATTCAGGCACTGTAATTAGTAGGTTTAAGCATGTATGCCAGACTATAAAATGACAAGTCAGCATTTCAGAAGGTTATTAGACATATAATGTAAAAAATTAATGAAATGATCTGATTATACTAGTAATGTCTATATGCCTTTGCACAACATTGCACTATTCCTAAAGTTCCATTTCTATTCACTGTATTGGAATTTTTTTTTCTTTAGTAGGACTCCATTGTTATCTTCTTTTGGAGAATTTTTTATTTCCATTCATTTGCTTCCAAGAAAAGTGACTTATACACATATAGTAAAACACTCTAAACAGTAATAACTTTAGGGGCCGGAGAGATAGCATGGAGGTAAGGCATTTGCCTTGCATGCAGAAGGACAGTGGTTTGAATCTTAGCATCCCATGGTCCCTGTGCCTGCCAGGGGCGATTTCTGAGCATAGAGCCAGGAGTAACCCTGGAGCACTGCCAAGTGTGACCCAAAATTCAAAAAAAAAATAATAATAATAGCTTTAACTATTACGAGAAAAAAATGAAATGAAGTTATTTAAATTAAATCTCTTGAATAAGTAATTTCCATAGTGTAACTTTGACATACCACATTAAAACTCAATTTTTATTAATATTTATTATTAACAAATATTTATATTTGACTAATATTTATATTTGTGACTAATATAAATTCATTCAGAGTCCTAAATTGAATAAGGCTATTTATTTTACAGATTTCAAAATATACTCCTAAAAATGAGAGAAACTTCTTAAAGGAAAATAAGTGGATCATCAGTAGACACATGATAAAGTGTTCAGTATCACTTATTATTAGGGACATCCAAATCAAAACATCAGTGAGATATCATCTCAAGAATAGTTGAAACAATAGAATATCTGTGTTGGCAGTGACATGGTGAGAAAGTTTTATTCACTGCTGGTGAATCTACCCTTAGAACTTAAAACATTAGTTTAAATTGATATATAAAACATCTAATCATTGCTGCAATGAGTCCAAATATTAAGATATGGAATCAATCTCGTATTCCAACTACAGAGAAATAACTTATGAAGATTTGATATATTTGCACAAAATGGAATACTATGCAATTGCAAAGAATGATGAGGTCATGCAACTTCCTGCAAACAAGTTGATATTGTAGGACATCATCTTGTGTGAACTAAGTCAAAAGAAAACAAAATAGGATTATCTCACTTATCTGTGGTATATAGAATAACTGAATGAGGAAATATAAGATCACCTTTGACCCCAGAGCTAAGGGAGGACAGAGAAAAAATGAAGCAGGATCGAAAGATGAGAAGAAGAATAATGGGGAAACAGAGTCAGTCTTTGGTTTTATTGTTGATGTTGAAGTGACATAACTATATTTCCAAAGGACAGATTAAACA
This sequence comes from Suncus etruscus, assembly GCF_024139225.1. Classification (NCBI taxonomy): domain Eukaryota; kingdom Metazoa; phylum Chordata; class Mammalia; order Eulipotyphla; family Soricidae; genus Suncus; species Suncus etruscus. The sequence continues at coordinate 83,729,010 of NC_064853.1, read as the reverse complement.
ACACCTAAAACATGAGATCTAAGCTCAAACATCACCCATCAAGATTTGTAAAATTAGTAGGTAGGGGGCTTGGGATCTAAAAAAAAATGAAGCATGAGTATACTTAGAATGGAGTTGACAGAGTTGACACTGGTGGTGGAATTGATGTTGAAATATTATATGCTTAACATACAACTGTCAGTACTTTGATAAATTATGTGTTTTTTAAAATAACTTTTAAATGACAAAAATTAAATACATACCTTAAAAGTGTACAGTATAGAAATAATTTGTTCCAGTCATGAGATTTCTCTCTTCAATATTAAAGATTAAATTAAACTAAATAAGTTCAAATTTGAAAATCTTTTTATGCTTGATAGATCTAAAAATTGATTGCTATAATCCATCTATTTCAAAAGATATCCACAATATACTCAAAGCATTTAGAGGAAGCTAGATGGCAACCACAGTGTTGAAGCATGTTTGGAAAATAATAGCAATTTTTTTTAAAATATACTTGCAAACCATATTTTTAAATTATATATTTGGGACTTTATTTTTATATAAAGTTAAAATAAATTGATCAGTGCAAGTTATTGCAGAGTCCCTATTAATTAAGTGCATCATTTACCTGAATTTCTCAACAGATTCTTGAACCAGTACACTTAATTACGTTGTGTTAAGAAGAAATGGATAGAGAAGAAATGGTTGAGGATTATTACTAATTAATTCTCACTGTGAAGAAGCAGGGGGTATCCTATCGTGAGAAAAGTCAATAGACTCCCTGCTGATATTCTTTAAATAGCATCTTTAATGACTGGGGTTGCAAGGGTACCAAGGATCCAAACTGACCCAACAAGGCATTACAGAAACCAAATTAAATAATCTTTAATGAGATTCTGAACTTTGAAGGGAGTAATTATAGAATGCTTATTAGGTAAAAGTAAGTTCCATAAACAGTACACTCATAAACACATTATTTTTTCACATTACAATGAAATGTCTTCCCTTTAGTAACTATGACTTGTTGTCAGCCAGGACTCATTGAATTGATTTTCAGTAACTCCTAAAGTAGTCATGCCAGTAAATATTTATTGAATAAACAAATGAATTATACTAAATCTGGTAAGTTTACATTTTAAAAATCTATCTAATTCTCTGAAGTTGAATTTGTAATTTACTAAAAAAAAAAAAAAAAATAGGGGCCAGAGTTATCACATAGTGGTAAAACCTTTGACTTGCACATGGCCAAATTTCCCAGCATCGTATATGATCTCCTGAGCTTGCCAAAAGTAATTCCCTGAGTCCGGATGGGTGTGACTCCAAAAAAACAAACAAAAAAATAGCCTGCCTGCCTGCCTGCCTGCCTGCCTTCCTTCCTTCCTTCCTTCCTTCCTTCCTTCCTTCCTTCCTTCCTTCCTTCCTTCCTTCCTTCCTTCCTTCCTTCCTCCCTCCTTCCCTTCCTTCCTTCCTCCTTCCCTTCCTTCCTTCCTTCCTTCCTCCCTACCTTCCTTCCTTCCTCCCTCCCTCCCTCCATCCCTTCCTTCTTTCCTTCCTCCTACCTTCCTTCCTTCCTTCCTTCCTCCCTCCCTCCCTCCCTCCCTTCCTTCCTTCCTCCCTACCTTCCTTCCTTCCTCCCTCCCTCCCTCCCTCCCTCCCTCCCTCCCTCCCTCCCTTCCTTCCTTCCTTCCTTCCTTCCTTCCTCCCTCCCTCCCTCCTCCCTCCCTCCCTCCCTCCCTTCCTCCCTCCCTTCCTTCCTTCCTCCCTACCTTCCTTCCTTCCTCCCTCCCTCCCTCCCTCCCTCCCTTCCTTCCTTCCTCCCTACCTTCCTTCCTTCCTCCCTCCCTCCCTCCCTCCCTTCCTTCCTTCCTTCATTCCTCCCTCCCTCCCTCCTCCCTCCCTCCCTCCCTCCCTCCCTTCATTCTTTTCTTCCTTCCTTCATTCCTTCCTCCCTCCCTCCCTCCCTTCCTTCTTTCCTTCCTCCCTCCCTCCCTTCATCCCTCCCTCCTTCCCTTCCTCCCTCCCTCCCTCCCTCCCTTCCTTCCTTCCTCCCTACCTTCCTTCCTTCCTTCCTTCCTCCCTCCCTCCCTTCCTTCCTTCCTCCCTCCCTCCCTCCCTTCCTCCCTCCCTTCATTCTTTTCTTCCTTCCTTCATTCCTTCCTCCCTCCCTCCCTTCCTTCTTTCCTTCCTCCCTACCTCCCTTCATCCCTCCCTCCCTCCCTTCCTCCCTCCCTCCCTCCCTCCCTTCCTTCCTTCCTTCCTTCCTTCCTTTTAGATTCCTTCTTTTTATTTTATTTTATTTTTTATTTGGAGGTCACACCCAGCAACAAACAGGGGTTACTCTTGGCTCTATGATCAGAAATCACTCCTGGCAGGCACGGGGATCATATGGGATGCCAGGATTGAAACCACCATCCTTCTTCATGCAAAGCAAATGCCCTACCTCTATGCTATCTCTCCTGCCCTTACATTCCTCCTTTTCTTTCTTTTTTCCACTCTTTCTGTTTGGGGTGTCATACCAACTGGTTCTTTGGCTTATATCTAACTCTTTTTTTTTTCTTTTTGGTTTTTGGGTTACACCCAGTAGCGCTCAGAGGTTACTCCTGGCTCTACACTCAGAAATCGCTCCTGGCAGCCTCAGAGAACTATATTGGATGTCAGGATTCGAACCACCATCCTTCTGCATGCAAGGCAAATGCCCTTCCTTCATAGTATCCCTCCGGCCCCTATATCTAACTCTTAATGGAGATCAAACCTGGCTTAACTTTGTGCAGGGCAAGCATCTGCCCCACTGCACTACCTCATTGACTCACAGGAGCATAAAATTAAAAAAAAAATTGTCCCAATAATTTGAAAGATCTGGGGCCAGAGTGATAGTACAGTGGGTAGGGTATTTGTTTTAAACACTGCTATCTCACGTTCAATCTCCAGCATCTCATCCAGTTCCCTGAAGCAGTGCCAGAGTTATTGCTGAGTGCAGAACAGGGGTAAGTACTAAGTAGTGATGTGTTTGTCCAAAAAACCAAAAAACCTAAATTTGAATTTCAGCTCTTTAGCTTAGTGATCCTGAGAAGGTCAGTTAGTAAGTACACTGAACCCATAATCAAGAACATGGTGGACCTAGGGTTTATATATTGCTGTATAAGTAAAATATTTATGTCAATGCTCAACTCTTAATGATATAGTATTTTGTAGCTAATTCTCCACCTTCCCTTCCTCCTCCATTCCCTCCACTGAAACCAATAAACCATATTTCTCCTTGTTAGATATGCATTTGCCTTTTTACCACTTTACAGGTAAAAATGAGTTTAAAAATCTAAATGGTGACTATGGGGCTGGGAATTGGCTCATAAGGTGTGACCGACTGGGCAATATCAGGAGTGACTGCTGAGCACAACCAGGAGTGACCACTGTGCATTATGTTGGTGGAAGCCACTAATCATTAGCAGGAAAACTCCAAAACAATAAAATATATAATCCGAATGAATAGTCTCACTCATTTATGGGATTTAAGAAAAAAAAAAGACGTTATTGTAATACCTAGAGACAATAGAGAGGAGAGCCTGGACTGGCTCATGATATGAAACTCATCACAAAGAGTGATAAGTGCAGTTAGAGAAATAACTTTACATTCACAGCTATTATGACAATGCTAATGAGTAAGTGATGTAGAATGCATGTCTGAGTACAGGAGGTAGGGACTAGGGGAGGACAGAGATGAAGGGGGCTAGTGGTGAGAATGTTCCACTGGTGAAGAGGGTGTTTGCAGTCATGGTGCTTAAATAAAGATATTATTTAAAAGAAAAAAAGGTAATAACAATGTTCAGCACTTTGTTTAATCTTTCAAAACACTTTCTAAGTTTCCATAGAGCTGGACAGCTAGTAGAAGTGTTGAGGAGCTACCATGCTTTTTTTTTTTTTTTTTGGTTTTTGGGTCACACCCGGCAGCACTCAGGGGTTACTCCTGGCTCTGTGCTCAGAACGTAATAACCCTGGCAGGCACGGGGGACCATATGGGATGCCGGGATTCAAACCAACCACCTTAGGTCCTGGATCAGCTGCTTGCAAGGCAAACACCGCTGTGCTATCTCTCCAGCCCCTTCCTTGCATATACTAATCCTAGATTGAAACTTCAGCACCATACATGGTTCCCAGAGCACAACTGAATTCCCAAAGCAGTTAATTTTCAAAAACTCCAAAATGTTCTCTTATAAATTTCCTTTTTAAAAATCCTTTTTATTTTAAAATTTCTAGCTAACAGACCCCTACATTTTAGTATTAAAAGCAATCAATTAAGTATAATTATTAAAGATGATCAGAATCAACATTAGAAAAGTTTTTTGTTATTTTAATTTCTGTTTTTAATCAAAAGACAGTAATATATATTAAAATTATGTTCCTGGTTTTTTTATCAGAAAGTTGTTTAGTAGACATAAATTTTGCTTTATTTTTTGTTTAGGGCCACAGCTGATAGTTATTCAGTGTTTCTGAATTTCAGGTATCAATCATGATGGTGCTTGGAATCACCATATTTGGTATCATGCTATTGATCAAATTAAAATCATACAAAGCAAATAAGTATGTCATCCCTTGTGATTTCCCTCCTAGAAAAATGATATAGAAAATATAATTTTAAGACTTTGGTAATGTGTTACACAAATGCAGGCTAAAATTGAACTGTACAACATGTATACAACCTTTGATTCTTCTGAATTTCCTTTTTGCCCGTCTGTATGTAATACTTTCACTGTCTAAAGAACAAGAAAGAAACATCTTTTTGATGCCAAATGCTAAAGATCAATAACTATTTTCCAAAGTTTATAGCATAATTAAAATGTATAACAGGAATACTTTTCTTTTCAAACCCTAAGGCTATGACTAAAATTATCGACTAAGTCAAAGTTATATGGTGTAACATTTTATTATGTTTATGGACAATAGAAAGGAGTTTATGGCTTTTACATGTAATTTGTTAAGTGAGAACACTGAACAAGAAAGATCCCCTGTATCAGCAAAGCAACAATAGTTAAAAAACCTCTTTAAGGTATATTTTGTACAGGAAAATCTATTTTCCTTTACACTAATTTTGTGGTCACCTAAAACTTCAAACTAAAGGTTAATAGTCAAAACATTCTTGAATTTAGTAGAACTCATTTACTGCAAAGTACTTCCTCAGAGCTTTATCGCCTTCAATAAAAAGTGCCAGAATGTAGGTATGATGGAAATATCATAAGGATGAGAGGGTAAACAGGACAAGTAGAATAATGATGAACCCAAATTGAAAACACCATGTGTGTTACAGAAAACTATTTGAGTTTTAGTGAAATAAAACATTCTTTAAAAATCAAACATAAATGTAACTGTTACAAAAAGAACTGTGGGTAAAAGTTCACTTTTCTGGGGCCAGAATGATACCACAGTAAAGGTGGGCATTTGCTCTTACAGGCAACTGACCCAGGTTTAATTCCTGGCATCCTTTATGTTCCCTAAGCATACCAGGAGTAATTCTGAGCTCAAATCCAGGAGTAACCCCTGAAAGTTGCTGGATGTTGCCCACAAAGAAAAACAAGACACAAAGTTACCTATTCTTATTATAAAAATAAATCACTAGGGCCGGAGAGATAGCATGGAGGTAAGGCGTTTGCCTCTCATGCAAAAGGTCATCGGTTCGAATCCCGGCGTCCCATATGGTCCCCTGTGCTTGCCAGGAGTGACTTCTGAGCATGGAGTCAGGAGTAACTCCTGAGCACTGCCGGGTGAGACCCAAAAAAAAAAAAATCACTAAATTTTGCACATTAGTATAATTGTAAATATTTTAGAAAACCAGTCCTGTTTTTGATGATTTTCAGCCATTAGAATCTAGAATTTAGGGCCACCAGGACTAGCCCTGTTGCTACTTGCGGGGACCATCTTGTGGCAGGAATTGAACTTGTTTGTACCAGTGTTGGCTACTTACAAGGGACATTCTTTAAACCCTGTAATATCTTTCTAGTGCTCTCTTATATTTTTCTTTTCTTTTAATTCAGTCTTTTAAAATGGTAAAACAGGGAAAATATCTCAAAAGCAACAGTTAAGTATGTCATATATTTTAATCCTTGCTATGGGTTGTATATATACACATGAGCTCCTTCACTTTTTTGTTTTGTTTTGTTTTTTCGGGCCACACCCGTTTGATGCTCAGGGGTTACCCCTGGCTAAGCGCTCAGAAATCGCCCCTGGCTTGGGGGGACCATATGGGACGCCGAGGGATCGAACCACTGTCCTTCCTTGGCTAGCGCTTGCAAGGCAGACACCTTACCTCTAGCACCACCTCACCGGCCCCAACTCTTTCACATTTTTTGAATGACACAAACTCTTTCTTGTCTTAAGAAAACTGGCAATAATTCAACTTGTATTTTTTTCCTACTGCTTTCCCAAGTTGACTGACATTATCTCCTAACTTCAATGAAGCTGTGTAGTTCAAACTCTTTCTTTCATGTGGTTAGCTCCCCACTCACAGCTCCACAGAAACACTGGGCTGGATGAAGTCATCCTTTATTAAATAGACATAGAACATTTGGCATATGCTATATTATCTACACTGTCATTCATGATATCTGTCATTAAATTATTTTTCTCTTTATGTGGAAAACAACAATAACAAACAACTGGTTTCTCTCTCTTTTTGTTGTTGTTGTTGTTTGGGTTACACCCAGCGGCGCTCAGGGGTTACTCCTGGCTCTATGTTCAGAAATTGCTCCTGGCAAACTCGTAGTACCATATGTGATGCCAGGATTCGAACCACCTTCCTTCTGCATACAAGGCAAACGTCCTACCTTCTTGTTATCTCTCCAGCCCCTGCGATGTAACTTTTGTTTTATCATTTGTTCCCTCTTCTTTCCTCCCTCCCAAACTAACTACTCTTGTTTCCCAGGGAATACTTAATGACCTGTTGAAGTTTTCAAATAGTTTGGCTTTGTAATTTTCCCCAGACTATTGTGAAATTTTGAATTATTTTTATTTATTTATTTACTTATTTGTTATTTATTTTTGTTCTTTTTATGAGTGAGGGTCACACCCAGTGGCACTCAGAGGTTACTCCTGGCTCTGTGCTCAGAATTTGCTTCTGGCAGGCTCTGGGGTCCATATAGGATGTCGGAATTCGAACCAGAATCCATCCTATGTTGGCTGCATGCAAGGCAAACGAGTTACCGCTGTGCTATTATTCCTGCCCCAAATTATTTCTTTATAAGTCTAAACTTAATTCTAAGTTTACCACTTCCTAGTAATTTGATTTTTTTTATTTGCAACAGTTAATCTTCAAGAAAACTCTGTATATATCTCTCATAAACCTGTATTTGTTTCATTCATATTTTCTTGGACTTTAGATGTAATTGTTTTTTATTTTACTTTATATTATTACCATTAGTCTGGTTTTTGCTATACCTAACATTCTTTAGGGATTACTCATTGCTCTGGGTTCAGAAATCACTTCCGGTGTTGCTCAAGGGACCACGTGCTTGATGGCATAATTGAACCAAGGTTGGCTGCATTGCAGGTACTTACCTTAATCTGTACTATTTCTCCGGCCTTGTTTTGTTATGCTTGTTTTAGAATCTGTTATTAGTCATGTCCTTTTATTTTAACATCACTTTGGTATTATCTAACTCAACCTCATATCATCTATGGTTTGTTTTAATAATTGCCAATTCTTTAATTCTACCTTATTTCTTTTAAAATCTAATCACATGTTTGTGATTTGTGTATAATTTCATTAATATCTAAAACTTTATTTATTTATTTATTTTTGTTTTTTGGGACACACCCATTTGATACTCAGGGGTACTCCTGGCTAAGCACTCAGAAATTTCCCCTGGCTTGGGGGGACCATATGGGATGCCGGGGGATCGAACTGTGGTCCTTCCTTGACTAGCGCTTGCAAAGCAGATACCTTACCTCTAGTGCCACCTCACCAGCCCCTAATATCTAAAACTCAAATCATCTATCAAAAGTAAATTACTATGTTTTGATTTTCTAGTTTTATTTTTCTACATCCCTTTATCAGTTAAAAGTACTGTTCTTGAGGCCGGAGTGGTGGTGCAGGCTGAAGGGTGTTAGCAACCTAGGATGGACCTGGGTTTGATTCTCAGGTGTCCCATATGGTCCCCCAAGCCAGGGGCGGTTTCTGAGCACATAGCCAAGAATAACCCCTGAGCATCACCGAGTGTGGCCCAAAAGCCAAAAAAAAAAAAAAAAAAAAAAATACTGTTCTCGAACAGAACTTTTTCTGGGACCATAAAGTAAGACTTTGTCCTATTCAGATCTGTGAAAAAACCAAGATCTCTAATTGCAGAAGACTGACTTCGACAATTGAGACCAAGTAGAACTTTTCCTGAGACCATAAAGAAAGACATTGGAGTTTGAAAACTAACATGCCAGGAGTCTAAAATGGATTTATGAGAGTATGCTTCAATGTTAGAGACACTGTCTCCTCAGGCCAAGGAAATTTCCTTTCTGGTGGTTTTTTTTGGGGGGGCTTTTTGTTTTTTTGTTTCTGTTTGCTTGTTTGGTTTTTGGGCCACCCCCAGTGACGTTCAGGGTTACTCCTTGCTATGTACTCAGAAATCACTCCTGGCTTGGGGACCGTATAGGATGCTGGTAATTGAACCCAGGTTCATCCTGGGTCAGCCACATGCAAGGTAAATGCCCTACCACTGTGCTATCGATCTAGCCCCCAAGGGAAGAATTTCCTTTCTAATTTCCTCAATGTTTACTGGATTATGCAAAACAAAACAAAACAAAACAAAAAAAGAATAAAACAAGAACCAACCACATCCCCCCCCCCAGTTTTCTTATTTTATTCTCTTATTTTTTCTTTTAATTTTATTTATAGCTTCTAGATAGGAGTTTCAGCCCTTTATTACAGAACCAAAGAATATTAATCACCCTATTCTATCTCATATTTCTATGTCCTACAAATTGATAAAAGAAAAAAAAGTGAATTAGGCCCAGGGGCCAGGAGCATTTATGGGAAATAAAAAAATGGTCAGATAAATACCCAAACCAAAGTTGATGACAATAAAATCAAGAGACCCAAATTACAACAAGCTATACACAAACTGGACTTGTTACAGTAGCAGTCCTGGGGGCTAAGAGTGGAGGTATGGGATGCATGCTGGGAACTATGGTGGAGGGAGGTCAACACTGATGGTGGGAATGACCCTAATTTACTATGACTATGTACCTGAAATACAACTGTGAAAGACTTGTAATTCACATTGGTTTAAAAAAAAAGTTAAAAAATACTGTTCTCTGTTACTTATAATAGGAACTAGATTTTTACAAGATTTTCTTTCTTCTACATTTATAACAAGGAACCATCCCTTTATCTCTCATGCCTCTTTTAAGTGATATCTGGAATAAAACACAAGACCTCAAAGTAAAAATTTTTTTAAATTCTGTCATCACATGAACTCAGCCTTTTATCACTATGAGATGATGGATTAGTTTGAAATAGGGCAGGAAGGGAGTTTTCTTTGTAGAAGTAGTGTATATTAATAGAATTTGGGCTGCTGTTGAGTAAATACTCGAAGTTAGTTGTAGAAATGAAATATGATAGAGTTGCAACAGTCACAGTTCCTGAAATATAATAAGTAAAATACTGATAAATCTTTTCTTATATCACCATCATCATTATTACACATCTTCTACTTACTGAGATTCATCAAAGTAGGTATGTCCAATTGAAGTCACTTCTCCAAATTACTGAATAAAAGAGATTAACTCTTCTATTATTTGTAATAATCACTTCTCCCTACTTCTTAAAATGGAGATATCTTATTAATCATTACTCTTCTGATAAAAAGTATTTTTTATAGATCGACTTTTTTCATTTGCATTTTTTGTTAAGCATTCTTATTTTGTTTTATCCTTACAGTTTTGTGACTACACTTTATGCTCAACTAATTTTTATGCTGTATCAAATGTAAATTGCATGTAAACATCAGAATAACACTGCATCTTAAGCTTATTTTTCTGAGAATATTACACTTAAGCTTTTAAAAAATATGTCTTTCATATGCTGGTTCAAAGCACGAGAGCAATAATGAAAGAAAGAAAGAAAGAAAGAAAGAAAGAAAGAAAGAAAGAAAGAAAGAAAGAAAGAAAGAAAGAAAGAAAGAAAGAAAGAAAGAAAGAAAGGAAGGAAGGAAGGAAGGAAGGAAGGAAGGAAGGAAGGAAGGAAGGAAGGAAGGAAGGAAGGAAGGAAGGAAGGAAGGAAGGAAGGAAGGAAGGAAGGAAGGAAGGAAGGAAGGAAGGAAGGAAGGAAGGAAGGAAGGAAGGAAGGAAGGAAGGAAGAAACCCAGAGTAAGGTGTTAAATGACAAAATTTCCAGCATCAAAAGAGAAATGTGTTGCTTTCATTTGAGAGACTTAGGAGATATTATTGAAATACTATTCAATTTTATAACTTATTGACAAGAAGAAACAAATCGTAAAAAAATTCAGAAAGAATGCTACATAGCAGAGGTACTCAAACTTTTTTTTTTCTTTCTTCTTTTTGGTTTTTGGGTCACACCCGACAGCGTTCAAGGGTTACTCCTGGCTCTATGCTCAGAAGTCGCTCCTGTCAGGGGATCATATGAGATGCCAGGATTCAAACCTGGGTCAGTTCTGGGTTGTTCACCTGCAAGGCAAACGCCTTACCGCTGTACTATTGCTCCAGTCAAACTTTTTAAACAGGGGACCAGTTCACTGTCCCTCAGCTCATTGGAGGACCAGACATAGTTTAAAAAATTCTGAACAAATACCTATGCACACTATACATATCTTATTTTGAAGTAAAAAGTGGGGAAAATATAATATATTAAAATTTAAGAATAAGTAAAATAAAATCAGCAAACTTACCTGTATTTCAATAGGAACTGTATGCCTGTTTTTGGTTATGCATAGTCTAAGAACCCTGACCAAGTCTGAAATGAGGAGTCGAGAGATAAAGAGAAGGAAAGGTGTTGGAGAGTGTGGTACACAGCACACATACATACTGTGGGCCCGGAACAAGACAGCAGCTAAGAAGGACAGGCAGCAGCAGTAAAAACACCCTGAAGGCCAGATAAATGTCCTCGGTGGGCTGCATGTGCCCCCAGAACCCCTGCTATATAGTGAAATGGTCATCTTAGTGTGTGTGTTGGATAAAGTAAAAGGCCAAGAAAATTGTGAGATTCAAATAAGCTTAATATATCTGCCTTAAATTAATTCACATGAATATTAATCATTCCTTTTTACTTATGCTATTGTGAAGATAAATTATTTACTATGAAAGCAGCTTAGGTAAGATAAATTATTTAATCAATTTAGATAAATGAAAATTGTATGCAAAAACTACCTTTCCAGAACAATCTATTATCTAAATATCAGGGTTATTGTAAATTATGTTGTCATGGAAGATTGTTTCAATAAATATAATATGATAATTACTAATTCCTAAAAATAAAAATATCTTTCTGGTCTAAAATGCAGATGAATATCTATAAGAAATCCATATAGAATAAGCAATAAATTGAAAAGAATAAAAAAGTTACAAAAATAAAACTTTGTTCTTAAGAACATTATTTTTTCTGTTTTCTTTTTTCAATCTAACTTCCTTTTTCCTCTACAACAACTGAAACTTAAGGCAACATCATCACTTCATTGTACTAAATTTTTATACTTAAATCTTTATTTAAAGTAAATTTATAAGGCTACATGGATATTATTAATAACTATGTATTTATTACACCTGGATATTTGCTCAGAAATCACTCCTTGCAGATATGAAGAAATGCTGAAACACTTCAGTTTCTGTCATAACATGTGCTCTGAAATCTAAAATTTACAAAATGAATTATTTTTATATTCTGAAGGTTATAGATATTTTAACATACATACTTAATATTTATGATTTAATTTTTATAATTTTTATTCTTCTCAATTATTCATTGACATTCTACCATTTATTTTTACTTTATTATAAATTACATATAAACGTATATATTCATTGTTGTTTTGGAAAGTCACACCTGGAGGCACACAGTAGTTACACCTGGCCCTTTGCTCAGAAATCACTCCATGCATGTTAGAAAATCATATTGGATATGAAAGATCAAACCTGGGTCAGATGCAAACAAGCCAAACATCTCCCCACTGTGCTGTAGCTCTGCCCAATATATGTATATAATACGAATTTTATATATATTTATATAGTTAATATTTATGAATTTATTTATATTTATAAATCACATTTATTTATATAAATATAGTTATATACAAGAATACTTATAATTTTTATGTTTATAAATTTAAATATATAAATATATTTTATATATCTATATTTTATATATTTATATATAAATGTATACTTTTTCTGACATGTATCCGGTAAGTTGATATGATAGCTTAAGTACAACAGAAGAAAATCATCCATGCCAGTATTCTCAGATAAATTAAATAATCTGCACCTTGTAACTCTTTAAATGTTTTGTTTTATTTTTTGTCTAAACATAAGCACTCTTCTTTTTTGCTGATTTAAATTTTTTAATATTTTTTCTTTATTTAAACATTTTGACTACAAATAAAATTGTAATTAGGTTTCAGTCATGTAAAGAACACCCCCTTTCACCAGTGCAACATTCCCAAGCACCAATGTCCCAAGTCTCCCTCCATCCCATCCCAACCCACCTGTATTCCAGACTGAATTTCCAGTTCCCTCATTAATTCACATGATTATGGTAGTTCTCTGTGTAGTTATTACTATAACTGCACTCACCACTCTTTGTGGTGAGCTTCATGAAGTGAGCTGGAAGTACCAGCCCTCCTCTCATTGTGTCTTAGGATTGTTGCAAAAATGGCTTTTATTTTTTTTTAAAACTCATAGATGAGTGAGACTATTCTGTGTTACTCTCTCTCCCTCTGACTTATTTCACTCAGCATAGTAGATTCCATGTACATCCATGTATAGGAAAATTTCATGACTTCATCTCTCCTGACGGCTGCATAATATTCCACTATGTATATGTACCACAGTTTATTTAGCCATTCGTCTGTTGAAGGGCATCTTGGTAGTTTCCAGAATATGGTGTGAGGAAGGGGTCTTTGTGTTGTATTCTTCTGTTCTTAGGGTATATCCCTAGGAGTGGAATAACTGGGTCAAATGGGAGCTCAATTTCCAGATTTTGGAGGAATCTCCATATCTCTTTCAATAGAGGTTGGACTAGATGGCATTCCCAACAGCAGTGGATAAGAGTTCCTTTCTCTCCACATCCCCGCCAGCACTGATTGTTCTCATGCTTTGTGATGTGTGCCAATCTATATGGGGTGAGATAGTATCTCATAGTTGCTTGGATTTGCATCTCCCTGATGATTAGTGACTAGGAGCATTTTTATCATGTGCCTTTTGGCCATTTGTATTTCTTTTTTTTATCAAAGTATCTGTTCATTTCTTCTCCCCATTTTTTGATGGAATTAGATGTTTTATTCTTGTAAAGTTCTGTCAGTGTCCTGTATATTTTGGATATTAGTCCCCTATCTGATGGTGTTGAGTGAATAGTTTCTCCAACATGGTGAGTGGCTCTTGTATCCTGGGCACTATTTCTTTTGAGGTGCAGAAGCTTCTCAGCTTAATGTATTCCCATCTGTTGATCTCTGCTTCCACTTGTTTGGAAAGTGCAGTTTCCTCCTTGAAGATGCCTTTAGTCTCAATGTCATGGAGTGTTTTACCTAATTGTTGTTCTATATTGCTTATGGTATCAGGTCTGATATTAAGGTCTTTAATCCATTTGGATTTTTCCTTTGTAAATGATGTTAACTGAGGGTATATGTTCGCTTTTTTGAAAGTGGCTACCCAGTTCTGCAAGCACCACTTATTGAAGAGGTTTTTCCTGCTCCACTTAGGATTTCTTGCTCCTTTGTCAAAAATTAGGTGATTGTATGTCTGGGGAACATTGTCTGAGAACTCAAGCCTATTCCACTGATCTGAGGGTCTGTCTTTATTCCAATACCATGCTGTTTTGATAATTATTGCTTTGTAGTACAGTTTAAAGTTGGGGAAAGTAATGCCTCCCATTTTCCTTTTCCATAGGAGTGCTTTAGCTATTCGAGGGTGTTTATTATTCCACATGAACTTTATAAGTGTTTGATCCACTTCTTTGAAGAATGTATGGGTATTTTTAGAGGAATCACATTAAATCTGTATAATGCTTTGGGGAGTATTGCCATTTTAATTATGTTAATCCTGTCAATCTATGAGAAGGGCATGTGTTTCCATTTCTGTGTGTCCTTTCTTATTTCTTGGAGCAGGGCTTTATAGTTTTCTTTGTATAGGTCCTTCACGTCTTTGGTCAAGTTGACTCCAAGATATTTGAGTTTGTGTGGCACTAATGTGAATGGGATTGCCTTCTTGGCGTCCATCTCTTCCCTATCATTATTGGTGTGTAAAAAGGCCATTGATTTCTGTGTGTTAATTTTGTAGCCTGTCACCTTGCTAAATGAGTCTATTGTTTGTAGAAGCTTTTTGGTAGAGTCTTTAGGGTTTTCTAAGTAGAGTATCATGTCATCTGCAAACAATGAGAGCTTGAATTCTTCCTTTTCTATCTGGATTCCTTTGATATCTATTTCTTGCCTGTTCACTATAGAAAGTACTATGTTGAAGAGGAGTGGTGAGAGCGGACAGCTTTGTCTTGTACCAGAATTTAGAGGAAAGGCTTTTAATTTTTCTCCATTGAGGATAATATTTGCCATTGGCTTGTGGTAGATGGCTTCAACTAGATTGTGAAAGGTTTCTTCCATTCCCATCTTGCTGAGAGTTTTGATCAAGAATGGGTATTGGACCTTCTCAAATGCTTTCTCTGCATCTATTGATATGATCATGTGATTTTTATTTTTCTTTTTTTTTTTTTTTTTTTTTTTTTTTTTTGGTTTTTGGGCCACACCCGGTAACGCTCAGGGGTTACTCCTGGCTATGTGCTCAGAAGTCGCTCCTGGCTTGGGGGACCATATGGGACGCCGGGGGATCGAACCGCGGTCCGTCTCCTAGGCTAGCGCAGGTAAGGCAGGCACCTTACCTCCAGCGCCACCGCCCGGCCCCCGTGATTTTTATTTTTCTTGTTGTTGATGTTGTGTATGATGTTGATAGATTTATGGATGTTAAACCATCCTTGCATTCCTGGGATGAAACCTACTTGGTCATATTGTATGATCTTCTTGATGATGCATTGGATCCTATTTGCCAGAATTTTGTTGAAGATCTTTTCATCTGCATTTATCAGGAATATTGGTCTGTAGTTTTCTTTTTTGGCAGCATCTCTGTCTGGTTTTGGTATCAAGGTGATGTTGGCTTCATAAAAGCTGTTTGGGACTGTTCTCGTTTTTTCAATTTCATGGAAGAGCTTGGCTAGGATTAGTAGTAGCTCCTCTTGAAAGATTTAAAAGAATTCATTAGTAAATCCATCTGGGCGTGGGCTATTCTTTTGGGGCAGATGTTTGATTACAGTTTCAATTTCCATTCAGTAGTAATGGGGGTGTTTAGATATGCTACATCCTCCTTACTTAAATGTGGAAGGTTATAAGTGTCCAAGAATTTTTCCATTTCTTCTAGGTTCTCATGTTTAGTAACATAGTAGTCTCTGATGACCCTTTGGATCTCTGCTATATCTGTCGTGATCTCCCCCTTTTCATTTCTAATACAAGTTATCAGGTTTCTCTCTCTCTCTCTCTCTCTCTCTCTCTCTCTCTCTCTCTCTCTCTCTCTCTTAGTGAGTTTTGCCAATGGTCTATCAATCTTTTTTTTTTTTTTTAAATAACCATCTTCTGCTTTCGTTGATATTTTGTATTGATTTTTGGTTTCCACTTCATTGATTTCTGCTTTCAGTTTTGTTATTTCCTTCTGTCTCTTTATTTTTGGTTCTTTTTATTGGTTATTTTCTAATTTTATGAGCTGTGTCATTAAGTTATTCAGGTATGCCCTTTCATCCTTCCTGATGTGTGCTTGTAAAGTTATAAATTTTCCTCTCAGGACCGCTTTTGCTGTGTCCCATAGCTTCTGGCAGTTTGTGTCTTCATTATCATTTGTTTCCAGGAAAGTTTTGATTTCCTCTTTGATTTCATCTCGGACCCACTGCTTATTCAGTAGCACGCTGTTTAGTTTCCAATTGTTAAAGTTTTTCTTCTGTGTGCCTTTGTAGTTCACATCTAATTTTAGAGCCTTGTGGTCAGCAAAGGTCGCCTGCAAGATTTTTATTCTCTTGATTTTATGGAGGTATGTTTTATGTGTCAGCATGTAGTCTATCCTGAAGAATGACTCATGTACATGGAGAAGAATGTGTATCCAGGTTTATTTGGGGTGGAGTGTCTTATATATATATCTACTAGTCCTCTTTCTTCCATTACTCTTTTTAGGGCTAGTATGTTTTTATTTGGTTTCAGTCTGGTTGACCTATCAAGTGTTGATAGGGCCGTGTTGAGGTCTCCCACATTTATTGTATTATTATTGATGTCTTCGTTCAGATTTGTCAGTAATTTTATTAGAAAATTTGCTGGTCTCTCATTGGTGCATAAATAAACATAAGCACTCTTCTAATCAGCCTAGCTCCTGACATCTCTAAAAACTATTCTAGTTTCTCTAACCATGTTAGTCAAGAAATGTATGTATCCTTTGGGAAGTTGACATATTTCATATCATTTGAACACCATAAGCCTTAAATTTATTTTAGCTGCTCAATAGTTTGAAATTAATTTTAACCTATGTAATAGCTACTTTGAATATTCAGATGGACATTTTTCATATAAATTTAGGTATCCTATAATTATAACATTATTTTCAATTATATATAAACACATGTAGCCTATTTTAAGGTAAAGATTTTTTAAATAATTTTTATTGGTATTAACAGAGGAGAAAAAATAACATTTTTATTTGGGTGAGGAGACAGGCCACTCCTACTGATGTTTATTGGCTACTCCCTCCACAATATTAAGTTATTGTTCCTGATGTGATTGGTGGTGTAAACTGTGCTGAAAATAAAATCTGGGCCTCCCCTATATTTAAGTATGTGCTTTAATCTTTTATCTCTGGCCCAAATATATTGTCTATATCTTGTTTTTACTGTTCATTTTCCAGTAGACTTTCTCTCAATATGTCATTTATTTTAATTCACTAAACTGATAAAATGAATGTATAACACAATTTTTCTATAATAAATCTTCTATGTATTCTTGTTCTTGAGTCCTCTATACATTTTTACATACCTGGTTGTCATTTTAAAAATACCAACAACTGGCCACAGAAACATTCCCCATTTGAGACACAGTATTACACCCATTGTTGTAACATTGTTATAACGCCCATTGTTAAAATGTGTAGAGCAAAAATGTAAATGTGATATGAAAATTTCCAAGATGCATCAATAATTTAAGGAAAGTTGAGGCTTGTTCATGATTTGATTAAAGGTCCACTGTTTTTCATGCTTGTCAAAGGCATCCACTTTGAGTAAAAAAGCATAGAGTGAGAAAATGTATTTCAAGAGTGTAATTAGTCCTTATAATAAATTGTTTACCAGGCCTAAAGTCATACAGAAAAGTTGATTTTCTGTTTATTAATGATGCATGCACACCTTTTTGCAGGATTATATGAACTATATTAAATCCAATTATTGACTATTCTCTATTGAGGATATTTTACCTTCCCCAGGAAATATGCTTATTCCAAGTCACATAGCAGTGTTGTACATATTATGTGATTTACATAACACTGATCAGAAGTTTAAAGAAGCAAAATGGACTCGTTTTCAATGCCAATTATAATGTTTTTCATGAGCATTATTTCACAGCATTTAGTATTTAACTGTGGAGATGGTAAAACATATATATCAACCGAGTACAAAATAACCTTCTCAAATCAAACTATTTGCACATGTTTTTTCTGAAGAGAGATAAGCTCAAAGAATCAACTGAACTTCAATGTTATTTTATATGTTTTCATCCTTATCACATTTTCTTTCCAATCTTGTCAAGTAACCTGTTTTCTTTCAACTGTGCATCAAATGTAATACCTTTCAATAATATGTCAAGTGCATGCTTGGTTAATAATCCTCTCCCTGAAACTGTGATACAAAGGAAGTTGGCTTAAGTACCAACTCAATTAGTTAAATTTGTTTAAACTCTTTCCAAAACCTAGAGACTTAGAATCCAATGTAATAATTATATGGTATTTATTCATGTACAATCATCAGATTATTACTGTACTTTTTGTTTCATTTCATTTTTTAAAAAAGCACATTCAAAGACAATTTCAGCCTTTTAAGTATATGGAAATTTTAACTACTTTAATAATAGTAGTGTTTAACTAATCAAATCACTCTATAGGTATGTATCACATTTTCTTCAAAAAGATTTTATGGTGACTTTAATTAAAACTTGTAATGTTTTCCTTTACTATAATGTCAGTACCATAAAATATCATTTAAATCAAAGGGAATTAAATTATGCTTTTCAGACCATTTAAAAGCCTAAGAACAAACACTAAAATTCAAAGTGTTTGAGAATTGGCTTTTCCCCCACAGCTGGTTTTTAACTGAGCGCAATATTATTAACTGCCACTATCTCATGTTCCATTCAAATATACCCTTGCTATTTTGTTTCAAATAAGATAAAGGAACTGATTCCATTTAGACAGAGAAGAAAAAAAGGACTTCGGTTATATTTATTTCACTAATTTTTACTTATATGCAATGTTATTTCTGAAGTCATCTCCTAACTTAATATTACCTATTCCTGGGGAATGGGCCTAAACCATCTTCATGTGCATCTTTGTCTAAAGAATTTATATCACTCACCTGAGATTTTATGCTTGGATGTTCTCTGCTATTTTACTATCTCAAAATTCTTTATCTTGTCCTTAGAGTCTAAGAACTCCAGCAAAGCCTCTGAAATCGTCAATTCCAAAATGCCCTGTCACCACCATATATGAAATTTAACTCCAAAAGGTCTCAAGTGTTCAATTGCCAACTTTCACTCATGAAGAGCTATTGCAGCACATCACCCTTCAAGGAACACCATTAGGTGAGACAAGGGCTGCTTGCTTTTTTACTTCATTGCAAATGTATTAAAGTTGCACAGACTGAGAAGAAAGAGTTGTGAACTGGTTAGTCTTCTTTGAGGTTTTAGAATATTTTCAAGTCACTCACAGGCATGGTTTATGATGATGAGAGCAGAGATAGTTCTCCCACCACAAAAAATAAACATGCATACTAAACCAGAAGAACAGGTTAGGTATACAGTACAGCTACCCACAGGCTGCGCTTACAATCACACAGTAAGGCACTTTTCTCCCTGAAATTTTTTTTTTCATTTGCTAGTCAGAAAAAAAAAAATAAGTATCACTTAGAAAAACTGCCTCTATCCTGGGAAGAAATTTCATTGCCTATGTTCATAAACTTTCAGGATTGAAAATCTTTCCAATCCATTGTGAGAAAAGTTAAGTAAATGTCTTAGGGTCCAAAGCAATTTGGAGGAGGCAGGGGAATGAAGGAGGGTGAGATTTGGACCATACTCAGTGGTGCTCAGAGTTTTCTCTTGGCTATCTGCTCAAGGAACATTCCTGGAGGGGCTGAGGAGATTATATGGGGTGCTGAGGCTCAAACTCAGGTGGGTTGCATACAAGTGAAAGGCCCGACCTGCTATGCTTTTTCATCGCTCTAGCTTTGGGTCAATGAAACTTTTATGAAGTCAAGTGAACAACTCAATCCAGAATGGACTAGTCCCATAATAGAAAGATTGAATACTAGGGAATGTTTTTCAGAGTCTCAATATACTAACTACAAAACATCAAGTCGGAAAGCATTTATAAGCCAGAGTTTTCCTCTTAGATGAAAAAAAAAAATCCCTGTAAAAAAGTAAGTGCCAAATTTCTCTAAAATTACAGGCTCTGGACAGCTTGGGTGGAGACTGGTTTCTGAGAACTGCTTGGAGAAACCAATTGCCTTATCCTCAAGGAATCTCTGCTGTACTACAAAGTACAAAAAGACTAAGAGATTTCTAAGTATCCTTCAACCTTGAAATGCTAATATTCTACAGAATTTGTCCTGACTAGCTCAATTCTCCTTCATAAGTTGGGAGAATCATTGCCTTGTTACTGATAGTTCACAAGAGCTGGCCTTTTTTACATAGCATCAATCAACTCCTCCATTTACACAATTTTTAGCTGAGCTCTCTTATAGCTTTGAGAATATTAGTATTTGATCACTGGTCCATAGACTATAGGTGCCAGTCTTCAGGTGTGGAAAGGTTGATAATCACCGGTTTACTGTTTTCATTATAATTGCTGTTCCATGAATCACTGTGCAGGACTGGTTCTGATCCATAGATATAAAAAGACTGAAGAATTTGCTCTAAAGTAAGAAGGTTTTGTTGTTGTTGTTGTTGTTGCTTAATTTGTTATGTTTTGGGGCCATACCTGGTGAAACTCAGGAGTTACTCCTGGCTATGAGCTCAGAAATCACTCCTTGCTTGGGGAACTATGTGGGACACCGAGGATTGAACCCAGGTCCATCCTGGGTCAGCCACATGCAAGGCAAACGCCCTACAGCTCTGCTATCACCCTGGCACACAGACAACCCAGTATGGACCTCTATTCCCTGCATCTCACATGGTCTCCTAAGCCTGCCAGGAGTGATTTTTGAGCACAGAGCCAGGAGTAACTCCTGAGTGCTGTCGGATGTGACTCCAAAACAGCTCACCCACACAAAAACAAAGTCTGAGTGACAACACATGGTTGAACAGTAAAAATGAACTCTTTACACAAGAAACCTCTTGCAGAGTTATTATGACATTGAACTCAGAGACACACTTTGTCATATAGTGGTAAGGATGGTGAAAGTAGTAAGTCATATATCTTTATAAGGTCAAAGAAAATACTGCACACATTTTAACTAAAGAGGGAAAGATTAAGAAAATGCCCAAAGAGTTCTAGTCACTGAAAATTGAAGGTTCCAAGGTCAAAGAATTAGTAATACACTAAAAAATTATTCTTTTACAATTCAGACTAGGGCTATCTTTATGTTATTATAGAACTAAGAAATAGAAAATACATATCTTTCCTGACCAATTCTAACTCTGAAAGGACATTCCCTAGTTTACCTTTGGAGAAACATTAGCCTCAGGCATGTTCCAGGAAGATATCTGCTTGGAAGGACTGCCCCATCATTCTACACCTTTCTTTACTGTCATAGACTGACAACTTGTCACTCTGTGGTATTGGCATTTGCAGATATTATAAAAACTGTCCTTTCCATAGTCAGTCAACAACACTCTGAAAGTATTGACTCTATTATGCCTTATTTATACATTTTTTTGGGAAGGACTATACATGATTCAGAGTTGTGCGCTCAGGAATTACACTGGGGACTGTTCAGTGGACCAAATGGGATGCTGAGAATAGGACAAGGATCAGTCTAGTTGAAGGCAAGTTCCCTACCAGATGTACTATTGCTCAAACCATATTATTTTTACGTTATAACCTACTTTTTAAAAGTTTAGCAAACTTTATTTTTGTCTGATATACTACACAAATAATTTATTTTATTTATTCTGAGAATATTTTAAAATATTATTCATGCATTAAGTATATCATAGAGGATAGCCTTACAAACCAGTGACTTGGTTCAATCTCCACCATGCCATGGTCGCCCAAATACCTTTAGAAGTAATTATCAATACTGAGCATTATGGAATGTGCCCAAACACAAAATCAAAAACAAACACAAAAAGGACAAAATGAATCAGTTGGGCCAAACTTAGATCTCCAAACCAAAATTTATACCTCACCTAATTGCGTTTTCAACCTTTTCAGTAATGGAAACCAGAACAATCTTGACCAACTATACTAAGTAACCTCATGACTCATCTTTCCCAAAGATACTGTAGCCTTACCAGAAAAACTAATGTTTTCTTTTCCTAAAAAAAGTATCTTTCTAACCTTAAAACTTTATTTGGTGTGATCTTACAGTACATTTTTATTTTATAAGTGAATGACTTATTTCTTGATTCACTGAACAAAGCCAGTCAGAGATCTACATTGATTCTGATGATTCTTGTTTTTTAAACATGAAGCTAAAGATATCAGCAATGACTTGAATTCATATTAAAATAATCTTTAGAAATATTAAAATAAATTAGTATATGAGCTTCATGAGTTAGGGCAAATTCGAACAGCTTTCTGGGTGTGAAGTGAGTCTGAGATCTATATAAAATAAAAAACTATTATATTAACTAATTTTAGATTATTTTTGTCACTAGCTATCAAGCTGTATGTAGAGATGACATGAATAACTACAAATAATCTACATACATGTCTTAGAGAAAGCTATTTTTAAAAGCTCATGATTAACTCCAAAAGATGACATACTGTTTAATTACCTCTATAAAATTTGCTAATAATTAATTATATTTTCCAGACCCTTAATATATAAAACATGGTAGTTGAATTCAGTTATTTATGCCCCAAAACACTCATTGGTGAGTAAAGCTAATTATAGATATTATTTCAAAGAATATTAAAATCTTGTAAAAGTCTTTCACTGCTAAGAGAATGTCCAAACTAGATAGCATTTCTGGTTGGTTCTTTTCATTTATTTTGCTAATACTGGAACTCAGTTTAGATATGACTGTATATTACAAAAAAAATAATAACAGAGTATTCCAATAATGAAAACGCCAGGATATTATCTTGATTTGTTTTATAAGAGTTAAAACACAACATCAAAATATTTTATGGTTATACATACAAACAAAGCTGAAAATTATCCCCTACTGTTTTTCTTCTTAAAAAAAATCTAAAAATATAAACTAACATAATTTAAAAGCAGAAAATAAGATGTCCTAGTTTCTCATTAACTCTCCTATGATTAACATGTACATCTCAAGACCAATTTTACTAGAAAAGAAGTATTTCAATACTTTCATAAAAACTGAACTATTTGCAACCTATAAGAAAGTGTTTCAACTGAGATAAAAACAGAAGAAAATATGTTCTTTATTGAAAAGTTCTCATAACACTGGGCCCAGAAAGATAGCACAGCGGCGTTTGCCTTGAGCAGCCTATCCAGGACCAAAGGTGGTTGGTTCAAATCCCGGTGTCCCATATGGTCCCCCGTGCCTGCCAGGAGCTATTTCTGAGCAGACAGCCAGGAGTAACCCCTGAGCACCGCCGGGTGTGACCCAAAAACCCAACCCCCCCAAAAAAAAGAAAAGTTCTCATAACACACAAAGGAAAATAGAATGAGAAATAACTGGCCTAAGAATTCTTCTCCCATGACAGAAGGTTTATGGATCAGGTACAATGGCTTTTTTATGTTTTGCTTTTGTTTTGGACCCACATCCAGCAGTGCTTAGGGCTTACTCCAGGCTCTGTTTTCCTGAATCTCTCCTGGCATTACCAGAAGACCACACAATGTCCTAATATCAAATCTTGGTTAGCTGTGTGTGAATCAAGCACATTAACCCCTGTAACTATCTTTCTATACCCCATCACACACCAGATTCTCTCTTCATAACATTTGATTACTTACTGTAGTATTTATTTTAAATTCTATGCAGGTTTTTAATAAATACTGATTATTATGTTTAACATTTATTTTATTTTATTTTATTTTATTTTATTTTATTTTATTTTATTTTATTTTATTTTATTTTATTTTATTTTTGTGGCTTTTGGGTCACACCCGGCAGTGCTCAGGGGTTTTTCCTGGCTCCATGCTCAGAAATTCCTCCTGGCAGGCATGGGGGACCATATGGGATGCTGGGATTCGAACTGATGACCTTCTGCATGAAAGGTAAATGCCTTACCTCCATGCTATTTCTCCGGCCCCTATGTTTGAAATTTTTATAAAGATAGATGATAAGATAAAGAAGAAATTATTCCTTGGGAATGAACATATCAGGGACTAAACACAATAAAAGTAGTGGAGATGATAGGGAAGGTAATTCAGGGAAGATAATTGCTAAGCTGCCAGTGCTGTAAGAGTAAGGCCATGAGTTTGGTTTTCAGTGTTGCTGCATGTGTCATGCATTGGTCTGACAGGCTGCTGAGTTCCCT
This sequence comes from Suncus etruscus, assembly GCF_024139225.1. Classification (NCBI taxonomy): domain Eukaryota; kingdom Metazoa; phylum Chordata; class Mammalia; order Eulipotyphla; family Soricidae; genus Suncus; species Suncus etruscus. The sequence continues at coordinate 83,704,932 of NC_064853.1, read as the reverse complement.
GATACTGCAAGTGAATTCCAGGCATAGTGCCTTCAGGTGTACAAGCACTGTCTCTAAAAAGGCTTGTGAGCACTATGGTCAGCAATACAACTCTCAGATAGCTCTTGTGTAAAACCATTGTGTCCTCCAGAAAGCAGCACAATTGGACTGTAGTCGAACATCAAAATTAAAGTGTGTACTAGCATGCGCATAAGCAACACAAGCCCTGTGAGTACAAATGAATGTGAGAACTTCACAATGAAGTATGTGTTCATGTCTGCAATATTATAAAAAAAGGAAACAGAGGCAGGGGTGTGCCAGAGATGATGGTTTGTATGGTAGTTTGTATGGTGGTTTGTATGGTAGAGCACATACCTTCCAGTATGTGATTGGCCCAGAATTTGATTCTGGTTTCACATATGGTTCTCTTGAGATTAATCTTGAAAATGATATCTGAATGTAGAGCAGAAGTAAGCCTGAACATCATCAGGTCTGACTCAAAAATAAATAAATAAATAAATAAAAATTAAAACAGAAAGCTAAATTAAAAAGTGAAAGTCATAAAATAATTTTTGAAATCTATATGTATCTTAATAGTCTAAAATAAGACCAAAACATTTACCTATGATCTTAACAGAAAGTTTCATAGTAAGGATAGGGGGCAAAAACTTAGCTCAGTTTATTTAAATCTCTGAGCACAGATACACTGGATGCACCCATACAGACATAACAGATTATCACAGTCATATATTTATTGGCTTTAGGTATTAGTCATAAAATATATATATATAATTATGAATAATATAAACAACTCTAACAATAGGAAAGCTTTCAATATGTTTATCCAAGGTAATATCATATAGTGAAGTATATGCTTTAATCACATACATAATATAATTTTGTTATAAGACAAAAAAACTGATTTCAGACTAATGTTATTTTGAACCTTCTTTTTCTTTAACATAATTCACTAAATGACTTTTTAATTGCTTTATTAAGATAAATATATGTTATAGTAGCATCTTATGCACCACTTACAGTATTTTAGGCTACCTAGAGGTTGCTTAGCAGATGAAATAGAAAAAGTAGAAAATAATGAAGTATTTTCACAAGTATTCTGAAAAGAGATTTAGATCTATAAAATGAGAAATATATGTTTTCATAACCAGGCATGGCTAAGATCATATTATTGATATTCTTATATGAGATATATTTCATAAATTGAATTACATTTTTGATTATATACTTAATGAAATACTGGGAGGTTAGGGTACAATAAAATATACTAAGATAAAACTGTTATTGTGAAGTAGACTTGAAAGAGATTCCTTAGTAAATATCCTTCTTAAAGATGGTAAATAATTTACAAGTAGTATATGATACAAAATCATTGCATTAGGCTAACTTCAAAAATATAAATTTAAAGACCAACCCTCACCCCATAAAAATGAAATGTGTAGGCGATCATGTATTTGTTTCTATAAGCAAGCCCAACCATGGAATGTAGTCAAGCCAATATCAACAAAAGTCAATCCCTTCAAAGGACAAAGGTATCGAATTAAGTAAGTCTTGTAAAATAAACCACTCTCTTCAACAGACATTCTCATTACAAGGACCCTCTTTTTCACCTTAAAATATGATCTCTCAATTACAAGGACACTGATGTAGTAGAACCAGGTGATGGCAAAGAGTGATTACAACAAAAAAAACCACGGGAGAAACAAAAATCAATATATCTTAATGTCAGAAAAGGCTGAATATGAAAATACACTGAAGGTTAGTCTACCATTACTTAAGCATAAAACTGGAGAATAAGCATTTTCCTACTTTGTACCAAATGTTTTTGTCATGTGGTCAAGGCAATGACTTCTGAAACTATAATCTCCGCCTCTTTTCCCCACCCACAAAATACACCTTGAAATATTTTGGGAACATACCAACACACACACAGACACACGCACAGAAAGACATATACAAACACACTCACAATGTTTGTATTCACCCTGCTTAAATTTCTGATAACAAGCCTTACGAACGGAGTAGTTACTTACCTTGCAAAGATGAATTCGACAAACTTGCTTCATTCTCTCCCATTTTAATTATTTCTTTTACCAGGGACCAAGCAGTTTCAAGTAGTGTCAGCTACCCCGTAAGCTTTGTGACCTTCTGACTTCCTAAGGTAGTATTGTAACAGTATACTGCCTGCTTTCTTCTGTGAATAATTACCACTCTGCTTCCTGAGTTACCTGGGCTTGCAGGACCTGTTTTACTACGAAGTGAGATCACATCTTTTGATCCAAGGAACTGCTGTTATTGTATTTTCACAAAATGTGGCTTTGTTTCAATTTTGATATTAAATTTAATCCCCTACTTTCACTTTACTCCTGAAACATATTTATATTTTAGCCCAAGAGTTAATATATACCAAAGTATAGAACCACTGTTCTATTTTTTTTTCAAAGTTCCTGATCTGCTTCTCAGAGAAATAAACTTAAAGTCAATGAAACAAGATAGAGTGAGGCACTTGCCATGCATAATGTCAACCATAATTTGATCCACTGCCTTGTATATGGTCTTCTGAGCACTCTACGTAGTGAGTCCAGAGCATAAAGCCAGAAAGGAGTAAGCCATATGAGTTATATGGAAGGGAGGGAGGGAGGGAGGGAGGGAGGAAGGAAGGAAGGAAGGAAGGAAGGAAGGAAGGAAGGAAGGAAGGAAGGAAGGAAGGAAGGAAGGAAGGAAGGAAGGAAGGAAGGAAGGAAGGAAGGAAGGAAGGAAGGAAGAAGGGAAGGAAGGAGGGAAGGAAGGAAGGAAGGAAGGAAGGAAGGAAGGAAGGAAGGAAGGAAGAAGGGAAGGAAGGAGGGAAGGAAGGAAGGAGGGAGGGAAGGAAGGAAGGAGGGAAGGAAGGAAGGAGGGAGGGAAAGAAGGAAGGAGGGAGGGAAGGAAGGAGGGAGGGAGGGAGGGAGGGAAAGAAGGAAGGAAGGAGGGAGGGAAGGAGGGAAGGAAGGAAGGAAAAGGAAGGAGGGAGGGAGGAAAGGAAGGAAGGAGAGAGGGAGGAAAGGAAGAAAGGAAGGAGGGAGGGAGGAAAGGAAGGAAGGAGGTATGGAGGGAGGGAAGGAAGGAAGGAAGGAAGGAAGGAAGGAAGGAAGGAAGGAAGGAAAGAGGGAGGGAGGGAAGGAAAGAAGGAAGGAAAAGGAAGGAAGGAGAAAGGGAGGAAAGGAAGGAAGAAGGGAGGGAGGAAAGGAAGGAAGGAGGGAGGGAGGAAAGGAAGGAACGAAGGAGGTATAGAGGGAGGGAAAGAAGGAAGGAAGGAAAGAGGTATGGAGGGAGGGAAAGAGGGAAGGAAGGAAGGAGGGAGGGAGGAAAGGAAGGAAGGAAGGAGGGAGGGAGGGAAGGAAGGAAGAAGAAAGGAAGGAGGGAGGGAGGGAAGGAGGGAGGGAAGGAAGGAGGGAGGGAGGGAGAGAAGGAAAGAAGGAAGGAAAAGGAAGGAAGGAAGGAGGGAGGGAAGAAAGGAAGGAAGGAAGGAAGGAAGGAAGGAAGGAAGGAAGGAAGGAAGGAAGGAAGGAAGGATGGAAGGAAGGAAGGAGGGAGGGAGGGAGTAAAGGAAGGAAGGAACGAAGGAAGAAGGAACAAAGGAAGGAAGGAAGGAGGGAAGGAGGGAGGGAGGGCAGGAAAGAAGGAAGAAAAAGGAAGAAAGAAAGAATTTAAGATCAATTTTGCAATATTCCCTTGAAAACCACACAGAGATAAGAAACAGAAAATGAAAATCAGTTTTATACACTGAGAGGTAGAAAGGTTTTGGCTTATATCTCAACCTAGAGTTAAATGCTACTTTTTAAGACTCAATTTCCTCTTCTGTAAAATGGATATAATATCAATTTCAACTGATGACTATGTATGTGCTTAACATTGGGAATAAAATATAATAAGTAAATACAATAGGCATTTTTTTTTTTACCCTCACCAATCTTTTCCCTCTTTCAGCTTTTTCTTCCTACACTCCTTTCTCTTTCCCTTCTGTCCTTTTACTCTTTCTGACAAGTATGCCAGACTGGAGTCCTGATATCACTGTTCTCAGATCTGTGCTGCCGCTTGGAACTAAGAATATACAGCAGTGATTGGATCCCTACTTGGAATGCTCTAAGTTCTTCAGATATCAGTAGAAGTTACAATATTTACATTTCCTTTTTTACTGGGAACACATAGATCATAATCTCTTTGAAATGCTGTACTGCAAACAAAATATTCCCTAACGAAAAGAAACAACAAATCGATGACTTATCTATATTTGTTAGTGTGAATAAATGTTGATCACAAAAATAAATTTATTTACTTGCCTCAATCTTCATCAAGATATGTAAAATTTAAAAACAAACAAACAACAACAAAAATCTAGAACAAGAGAGATATTGTAGAGGTTATGGTATTTTCCTCAATGACTGCATAGCATAACAGTCAATACTGGTTCAATTTACCTTGCACCCACACCATCTAGTCCCCTGAGAACTTAGTCAAGAGTAAGCTTTCATCGCTGTTGGTCATGACTCAAGAACAAAAACAAATTGCCTAAAAATAATTTTTAAAAAACTCATAATCTTGGGGCTGGAGCACTAGTGCAGCAGTAGGGAATTTACCTTGCACATGACTGACCCAGGACAAACCTGTGTTCATCCCCGGTGTCCCATATGGCCTCCCAAGCTAGAAGATTTCTGAGCAGGCCCGGAGAGATAGCACAGCGGCGTTTGCCATCCAGGACCAAAGGTAGGTGGTTCGAATCCCGGTGTCCCATATAGTCCCCCGTGCCTGCCAGGAGCTATTTCTGAGCAGACAGCCAGGAGTAACCCCTGAGCAATGCCGGGTGTGGCACAAAAAAACAAACAAACAAAAAAAAACAAAACAAAAAAAATAAAAGAAGGCTTCTGAGCGCTGAGCCAGGAGTAATCCCTGAACGTCAGTGGGTGTGAACCCCCCCCCCAAAAAAAAACCCATAACCTCATAATCTTGACTCTCACTTTATATAATCCCTTAACCTTGTGCTTTGATTAGGCATTCTCTAAATAGAAACCTCGAACATTTCCTCATTATTCTTTTTAATTCATAACAACCTAGAGTTACTTATAAAATAATACTTAGTATGTAATCTCAATAATAAAATTACATAATGTGTTTAAATAACAGAAGTAAGCAATTGAAGCAATTGTTCTTAAAGATTTTAACAATGAAAACAAACATGAGAAAAGTAGTGTTCAAATAAGTTTTCATTTTTCATTCATATCTTCTGTTTCTCAGTTTCCTTGTTTCTTATACAGTATAAAGGAAATCAACTTATTTACTATGGTAATAAACCATTCTACCTTTCTGCCAGAAAGCTGATTTAAAAACCTATGATTGCATAACAGAACGTATATACTGTGCTGCTGTGCTACGTAGTTTACTAAAAGTGATCCGAAATTAAATGTTTGGCAATAAAGCACTATAATCTTCACATTGTGACTTCCTCTTAAGTGGAGTTACACACATATCAATCCTCAGTCATTCTGACAAACTTGGAAATATATTTACATACCTGCCCCAGGCACCAGAAATTAGTCAGTAACAGTTATAAAGCCTCATTATCTACCAGTACAATTATGGCATGTAAGAAGTCACAAAGCACAGAGAATCAAGGTGTTTTGAGCCAAGAAAAGAAGGAAAAATATAAGCAGTTCAGATCTAAAGGGTTTGGAGCTGCACAGAAAATAAGATAATATACATTTAGTTAAATGGAAAGTTTCAATGTAAATATAAATGGGTATGCACACTTATGTTTTTATTCTCCCTCCCAAATCTGGTAAAACTATGGAATTTTATTCTTCATTACCTTACTTTGCACACGAATCTAAATGTGGGGTTTCTAGCTGAACTCAGCTATGGTTGAGTCTCTTCTATGTGCTCCAACTTACCTCTTCATATCTTACATTTTTCCCTTTAGCATGCTCTTATCACATGTTACAGGATGCCCTGCTTACTTAGTTTCATCCTTGTGTATTGCTATGTCAGAGGTTGTTTCAGGTGCATCACTATATCTCTAGAAATTAGCACAGTTCCTGACACATGCTATGTCTTTAAAATTTTGTAAATATACATGAAAGTATCATGATCAAAAAAGAACCTCAAAAAGAAAAGAAAGAAAAAGCATGGTGGAACAAATAAATTAATAAATTAATATATAAATTCTCATGTATAACATGAGTTATAAATGAAAGTATAGTGGAAAAATATATTTAATTATAACAAAAAATAAAAAGTTAGAATTACAAAATAAGATCGAATTATTTTGTAGCATTTAGCAATATATATAACATATATAATATATATATATGTTAGAAAAGGCATTTGAAAGAAGAAAGTTAATATAACTGTTTAGAACCCACATATGCATACACACAAAACAAGCATCATTAGAGGTTTTAATTAGAGTAGCTTTGCTAAACAGTGAAAAGAAACTAAGCTAAAAAATAATCAAAGCATTGAAAAGGAAGCCAATGAGAATGATTATGTCCTCTTTTAAGGCATTGATCTAAAAATCATTGAGCACATTTTTAGCACAATTCATATGACATAATAGAAAGTAACAAGTCCAGTCACATCATCTATTTGTATCTTTTGTTTGTATATTTGTTATCTTTGAATCTTTGTATCATTTTGTATCAATCTGTATCTTTGTGTCCTTGTATACAAACATATTTATGTGTTTATACAGAAACATTCTATTCCTAAAGCCAAAGCCAAGTGGCAAGAAGGAACAGGCTAGGGTCTATAAATATTATCACTTATCTCTCACATTAAAATTACACTTCTAGGTAGCATGGAGGTAAGGCATTTGCCTTGCATGTAGAAGGTTGGTGGTTCAACCCGGCATTCCATATGGTCCCCTGAGCCTGCCAGGGGTGATTTCTTGAGCACAGAGCCAGGAGTAACCCCTGAGTGCAGCCGGGTGTGACCCAAAAACCAAAAAAAATTTTTTTTTTCTTTTTCACTTATAAAGCTCAAGCGATAGGACAGCAGGTTGTGTGTTTTCTTGAATGTGCATAAAGTGGCTTGGATCCCTGGCATCACCCAGCACTGCCATGTGTGATTCCTAGATAAAGAGCTAAAAGTAACCTATGTGTATTGCTCGGTGTGACCCAAAATTAAAATTGTTCACTTCTTTTGGGCAACTATTATTTATTTTATTTATTTGTTTGTTCTTTTATTTATTTGCTTTCTTATTTATTTTTATAAGGGTTTTGGGCAAAACTTGGCAGCCCTAAGGAGATACTCCTGGCTCTGTGCTCAGAATTGCACTTCCAAGGAAAATGCCCTACCTGCTGTGCTATCACACAGGAACAGTGGGCAATTATTAAAGCAATGGAATATTCAGTGAGCTGGAAGATGAGATGCATAACAAGTCATTCCAAAAGAAGAAATTGGAAAAAAAGCCTTAAAACAAATGATCAGACAAAAGAAAAAATCCTCAAAGAATGTGAACAAATGAAAATACAAGTCTTTGATAAACTCAATAGAAACAACATAAGAATGATTGGAGTCCCAGTGTATAAGGAAGAAAATCCCCATGAAGAATCAACAGCTAAGAACATCATTGTAGAAATGCTCCCAGGGCAAAAGAGTGCATGCTACCAAATAATGCATGCCTGAAGAGTACCAGCTAAAAGAAATCCAAAGAAAAACTCAAGACACATCCTGGTCACAATGATGAATCCCAAAGATAAAGAAAGAATACTGAAGGCAACAAGATCAAAAAAAAAAAATATTATTTAAAGGAGCATCTTTAAGATTGACAGCAGTTCTGTCACAAGAAACTCTCAAGGCCTAAAGTCAGGGATATAGTGACAAAACTCAATGAAATTACTGTTTTGCCAAGAGTACTTCAGCCAGCCAGATTTAGATTCAGGTTTGAAGGAAGGATATATAGTTTTCCAGGTAAAAAACAACTCAGAAATTTTACAGACTCAAAACCAGCCTTAAATGATGAACTGAAAGGTTTACTTTAGGAAAAGAGAAACCAACAGATACACCAAACTCCTACTAAAAGATGACACTAAATCACATGACATTTATCTCTCTCAATGTCAATGGACAAATAGCACCATTTAAGAGATTCAGGGTGACAAAATGGATCAAAAAAGCTTAATCCGACATTTTGCTGCCTAGAAGGAAAAGATCCAAATAATCAGAACAAACATAAGACTCAGAATCAAAGGTTAGAGGAAAACCAGCCATGTAAACAACACCTTTAAAAATGCTGAAGTGGGCTTATTAATACCAGATGACACAAACTTTAGACTTGAAAAGTTATAAGAGATAGAGACAGACATTTCTTAATAATTAAGGGGGATATGTACAACAAAAAGAAATCACACTCTTAAACATATATGCACCCAATGAGAGACCAGCAAAATATTTAAAACAAATGTTGACAAATTTAAAGGAAGAAATCAATACCAACACAATAATAGTGGGAGACCTTGATACTTGACACCCACCAACACCCCTTGATCCCTTGATAGGTCAAACAGGATGAAACATAACAATAAGATGATAGCTCTGAGGGACAGAGTGGTGGCACAAGCGGTAAGACGTCTGCCCTACACAGCACTAGCCTGGGATGAACCATGGTTCAATCCCCCCCCCCCCATGTCCTTTTTGGTCCCCCAAGCCAGGAGCAATTTTTGAGCGCATAGCTAGGAGTAACCCTGAGCATCACCAAGTGTGACCCCCCCAAAAAAAAAGGGGTGGCCGGAGAGATAGCATGGAGATAAAGCGTTTGCCTTGCATGCAGAAGGTCAGTGGTTCAAATCCCGGCATTCCATATCGTCCCCTGAGCCTGCTAGGAGCGATTTCTGAGTATAGCCTATAGAACCAGGAGTAATCCCTGAGTGCTGCCGGGTGTGACCCAAAAACAAACAAACAAAAAAAGATACTAGCTTTGAAAGGAGAAATGGAAGAAAGTCTCCTAGTAGCTATACATTGGGGTCTCCATCCCCAGAAAACTGGATACACATTCTTTTCCAATGCACATGGTTCATTCTCCAAAATAGACCACCTGCTGACTCATATAGCATACCTCCATAAAATCAAGAGGATAGAAATTGCATCAACTACCTTTTCAGATCACAACGTACTTAAATTAGAAGTGATCTACAAACAAATACAGAAGAAAAACTAGCAACTAGAAATTAAATAGCTCACTACTGAACAATCAATGATTCAGTGACAAAATCAAAAGAGAAAATAAAAAGAGTCTTAAAACCAAATGAGAAAGAGACACAAAATATCAGATTTTTGGGAAAACAGCAAAAGTGGTACTAATGGGGAAAAATATTTTTTTATTAAAGGAAAATTTTATAGCTTTGTAAACACTCATCAGGAAGAAAGAAGAGGTCTACATAGATAACTTATGTCTTGGCTTATAAAATTAGCAAGTGATCAACAGATTGAACAACAAAATAGCCAGAAGAAATCATAAAGCTTAGAGCAGATATTAATGAATTGAATATCTAAAAATACAATCTGAAAAATATCAATCAAGCTAAATTTTGGTTCTTTGAATAAAGATATATAAGATCAATACACCACTAGCAAAACTTATAAAGAAAAAGAAAGAGCAAAATTTAATAAAATGAATTAGAAATGAAGTGTGAGATCACTACTTATACTACAGAAATTCTAAGAGTAATTAGAGACGACTTTGAGAAATATTAGGCCACAAAACAAGAAACCCTGGAAGAAATGAATAAATTTTTCAATTCTTATAACCTCCCAAGGTTGAACTAAGGTGATATAGCATATTGAATAGAACCATCACAATTGAGGGGAAAATGGTGATTAAAAAAACTCTATCCAAAACAAAAGTCCAGGCCAGATGGATTCACTAGCGAATTCTTTCAACTCTTTCAAAAGGGGGCCAGAGAGATAAACAGCAGTAGGGTGTTTGCCTTGCAAGAGGCCAACTCAAAACTGATGTTGGTTCAAATCCTGGCATCCCAAATGGTCCCCCTTAGCTGCCAGTGGCGATTTCTGAGCACAGAGCCAGGAATAACTCCTGATAACACCACCGGGTGTGGCCCAAAAAACAACAACTAAAAAATAAAAATCTTTTAAAAGGACCTACTACAAATCCTTTTCAGGCTCTTCCAGGAAATTGAAGAAAGAGAAACACTCTCAAATAGTTTTTAAAAAGCTAACATCACCTTGATATTCAAAGCAGACAGAGATACCTACAGATCAACACCCCTGATGAATACAGATGCAAAGATATTCAACAAAAACCTAGAAAATAGGATTCAATGCCTCATATGAAAAAAGCCATACACCATAACAAAGTAACTAGATTTCATTCTAGAGATGTAAGGATGGTTTAATATATGCAAGTCAATCAACATAATATAGCATAATAACAAAAGAAAAGACATATGATTATACAAATAGATGCAGAGAAAGCATTTGATAAGGTCTACTACCCATTCATGATAAAAATGAATGGAAATGGAAAGATGGAAATGGAAAGAACTTTTCTCAATATAGTCAAGGCCATTTACCACAAGCACATGGCAAATACTATACTCAATGGAGAAAAACTGAAAGCCTTTTCTCTAAACTTTGACATAAGACAAGGCTATCCTCTTTGGCCACTCCAATTTAACATAGTGCTGTAAATATTTGCCATAGCAATTAGGCAAGAAAAAAATATCAAGGACATCCAGATAGGAAAGAAGAAGTCAAGCTCTCACTGTTTACAAATGACATGATACTGTATACTTTAAAGACTACCAAAAATTGCTTAGAAACAGTAGATTCATATAGCAACATTAAGGGCCACAAAATTAACATGTAAAAATCAATGGCATTCTTAAACACAACTAATGATAGAGAAGTAATAGACATTTTAAAAATCCTATTAACAGTAGTGACACAGAAACTCAGATAACTTGAAATCAACTTAACTAAAGAGATGATGAACATATACAAATAAAACTACAAAACAATGCTTCAAGAAATATTAGAGGACACAATGAAATGGAGATAAATACCCTGTCAATGGATTGGGAGGATTTACATCATTAAAGGTTAATACTCCCCAAAGCATTATACAGATTTAATATAATTCCCCTAAGAATAACCATGACATTCCTCAAAATAGTGGATCAAACACTACAAAAATTAATTTGGAACAATAAATGCCCACAAATAGCTAAAGCAACATTTAAGAAAAAATAAAATGGGAAACATCACTTTCCCCAACATTAAATTGTATGATAAACAATAGTCATTAAAAGAGCATGGTACTGGAATAAAGACAGACTCTCAGATCAATGAAATAGACTTCAATATTCAGAGAATGACCCCAAACATACAATCAATTAATCTTTGATGAAGGGGCAAGAAACACAAAATGGAGCAATGAAAGACTCATCAACAAGTAGTGTTGGGAAAACTGGTCACCCACATGAAAAAAAGTAATCTCAGAACTACATCTAACACCATGCATAAAGGTCAAATCAAAATGGATTAAGGACCTTTATATCAGACCCTAAACTAGAAGGTATATAGAACAAAGCATAGTTAAAACACTCATGACATTGAAAATAACATTTTTAAAGAGGTCTCACTACTGTCCAAACAGGTGGAATCAAATATAAACAAATGGGACTACATTAAACTGAGAAGCTTTTGCACCTCAAAAGAAATAGTGACTCAGACACTAAGGGCACCCACTGAATGGGAAAAACAAATCTCCTAATACCCATCAAATAAAGGGCTAATATCATAGATATACAAGGCACTGACACAACAAAAATAAACTATAAGCCAACTGAAAAATGAGAAAAAATTAACATTTTCTCAGAGAAAATATACAGATGGCCAAAAAGCACCTGAAAAAATTTACTGTGGGCCCAGAATGATAGCACAACTGTAGGGCATTTGCCTGCGGTCTACCCTGATTTGACCTGGGTATCCAATATGGACCCCTTCATCCCCCAGAGTCTGTCAGGAGCAATTGCTGAGTGCAGAGCCAGGAGTAACCCTTGAACATCGAAGGGTATGCCTCCAGAACAAAAAACAAAAATTTTACATGAAAAAATGCTCCACATCACTAATCATCAGGGAGATGAGAATGAATAAAAAAGTGAAGTACTGTCTCATGCCAGAGACTTGAAAACATTACCAAAAGAGAGAGAGAGAGAGAGAGAGAGAGAGAGAGAGAGAGAGAGAGAGAGAGAGAGAGAGAGAGAGAGAGAGAGAGACCAATCTGTGATGGTGAGGATGTAGGGAGAAAGGAAATTTCATTCACTTGTGGGAATGCCATCTAGTCCTAAGTTTCTGAAAATCAATGTAAATATTCCTCAAAAACCTGGAAGTTGAGCTCCCATATAATTCAGCAATGTCACTACTAGAGATATGCCCTAGGAACATAAAAACTCAATACAAATATGACCTCAGCATGCCTAGGTTCTTTGCTGCTTTATTTACAATAGCAAAATTTGGAAACAATCCAGTTGCCTGACATCAGATGAGTGGCTAAAGAAACTTTATGTATACATAAAGGAATACTACACAGCTGTTAGGAAAAATAAAGTCATGAAATTTGCCTGTACATGGATGGAAATGGAGATTATTATGCTTACTGAAATAAATTGGAGATAGAGACACAACACAGTTTCATTCATCTGTGGGATTTAAGAAAAATAAAAGAGTATGGTAAAAATACCTAGAGACAATAAAGATGAGTGTCAAAAGGACCAGCCCGTGATATGATGCTTACTACAAAGAGGGGTGAGTACAGTTAGAAAAATAACTGCACTAAGAACTATCATAACAATGATAGTAAAGGAGAGAAATAGAATGCCAGTCTGAAAGGCAGGGTGTGGGGGAGGAAGGAAATGGTTGACATTCCAGGAGGGAAAGTTGCACTGGGGATTAGGGATGCACATTTTATGACTGAAACCCCAACTAGGAAGATGTTTGTGACCCTAGTGCCTAAATAAAGAAATTAATTTAAAAAAAAAGGAAAACAGGGCCCGGAGAGATAGCATGGAGGTAAAGGTGTTTGCCTTTCATGCAGGAGGTCATCGGTTCGAATCCCGGAGTCCCATATGGTCCCCCGTGCCTGCCAGGAGCAATTTCTGAGCCTGGCGCCAGGAATAACCCCTGAGCACAACCGGGTGTGACCCAAAAACCACAAAAAAAAAAAAAAAAAAGGAAAACAAAGTTAGGGGATCAAAGATCTGTCAACCCAATCTGTATATTATTGGGGAAAAATGTTTATTTCATAGAAAGGAAGGATCTGAGACTAAAGTTTACCACAGAGTGGTGAGTGCAGTTAGAGAAATAATTACACTAGCAAATATATGACAATGGTAGTGAGTGAGTGAACTAGTATGTCTGTAGTACAGGCAAGGGGTGGGGGTGGAGATAATGGGGGTCATTGGTGGAGGGAGGTTGCACTGGTGATGGGGGGGGTGTTCTTTTTTTATAACTGAAATTCAACAACAAACATGTTTGTAGTCATGGTGCTTAAATAGATATTAGTAAAAAAAAAAAAGTAGAAAGAGAAAGGTGCAAAGGAAAATCTCTTTCAGGGAGGTAGCATCTTCAGAGTGTGGGAAGCACAAATTTCCTTCATTCTTTTCAATGGGGGAGGCAGAGTTGAAATCTGCATAACAGTAATGTCTTTGTTTACTGTGCCTTTTCCCAGTAACCTCCCACAACAGACTTCCTTAAAATCCTTTGTCTTCCAGAAGTTTATTTAAGATGGTATCTGAAGTCAAATTGGTGGATTGCTAAATCTTCTAGTCTCTCCCACATATACATGTGAGATACATATTATAGCGCTTCTTTTTCAGATTTTTTTTCAACATCAATCTGTCTGAAGTGTTTTGCATTATTTTCCAAATTAAAAAGATCAATGGGATAAATTTTATTTTGACACAGTATTATGAAAATCTGTAGTTATCTCCAGACATCCTTTTTCTATCAAAAATAAAAAAAAGAAAGATAAATAAGTAAATAAACATGGTAGGGCGAAGATGTGATTAAAGACAGGTCAGTTCCTGGCTCTCCTGTGAGTACCCTTTCTCTTCCCTTTAAACAACAGGCCCCTGTTCATTCCATAGCTCAGATTAAAGTATTTTGCTTAGTCCCATTCTTCTTTATTTTATTTTTCTTTTGGTTTATGATTTTTGGGTCACACCCGGTGGCGCTCAGGGATTATTCCTGGCTCTGTGCTCAGAAATCGCTCCTGGCAGGCATGGGGGACCATATGGGATGCCAGGATTCAAACTACCATCATTCCTGAATCTGCTGCATGCAAGGCAAACATCCTACTGATGTGCTAGCTCTCTGGCTCCAGTCCCATTCATTTTAGAATTTACTTCCATGCAGATTTTTCATGCATAAAATATTAAATGTCTTCTTTTCTCCTAAAAATTAATCAAATGTTACTTAGATTATACAGTGGACCTAAGAAAAGTACAGACTTATAGGAAGACATTTGTTATGTCCTCAATGAAATGTGAAGTAAGGAGTCAGGTTTAAAACACACACACACACACACACACACACACACACACCTTTGCAATTAATTTCAGAAAACTCTAAATCTAAGAAATATTCAAGTGCTATCAAGCTACAAGTCTGGACCAGGTAAAAATCTAAGGTCAGGATCTATTATGAAAATGATTAGCAGAAACAAAAGTCCTGCAGTTTCTATGAATTAAGACAAGAATAAATTCCTTTCCATTGACTCTTAACAGCAAAATTGAGTCCTAAAACAAAACAACAAAAACCCTTCCTTCTTCCCTTTATGTGACAGCACAGTACTGCAAAATAGCAATTAATCTTAAATAGGGACATTCCTGACTGGGTAGTCAAACAGAATTTGCCAGAAATTAGACCACCGAAATAGAAAAAAAACATGATAGAGGTCACAAGCTTGTCCGAATATCCTAACCCTTATGTTTGCTTAACTCTGTTTGTGTTAACTTAACTCAGTTGAGGGAAACTGAAAAAGGGAAACACACCTGGAGCAATTATGGTACAAAAGAAGGGGGAATGGGCTGCCTACAGGGCTGATAGCACTCAAGGCTATGAGATTAGAGGAGTATATCAAATTTATACATTTGATGAAGGTTGTAAATATGTCAGGAGGTCTAAGTATCCTAACTAACTGCTGCCTTTGGTTTTAGCACCTCTACTTCTAAGAGATAAGGTAGGAATGTGGTCTTGTTTTTCCCAACCTCTGCAAGGAAAATATATAATGTGTGCAGAAAAACTGCTGGAGACTCTTGCAGTCGCTTTGGCAGGAGGGTCCTCAGCTCTGAGCTCTAATAAAATTTTTTATTTGACTCTGTATCTTTGGTGTCTCCATGTCTCTGTGGATCCAGCCTAACACCTTCCTCATTTCTCATTTTTCATTTTCTCTTTTCTTTCTTCCTATTTTTTTATTTCTTTAGTTTAGGTATATCTGGGCAAAGATACAGTACCCCTACTCTAAAGTACTTCTGCCCATCCACTACTACTGTTGCTATTATTACCTCCAAATTTCTTCCCAGCTCTATCACCCTGCCCAGCCCTTCTATACCACACACACATTCACTGCTTAAAAATTTCAGTTATATAATCCAATATTAAGAATATAACATTATGAAATACTGTCTATGTCCTTGTACGATTTCTCTACAAACCACCAATGAATGAGATTATCTGCTATTTTGTCCTTTTTCCTAAGAATTATGTCCCCACAACAAAAAAATTCCCAAATAAAGGCAGCTGGATTAAGACCTATACAATCAAGTTTTCAAGACAATTTGTACTCCATGCTAGATTGTCCACACACTTGTACATTCTTGAGTAGCCCATATATCCCAACATAGGCAATGTCATTTTCTTCTTTACAGGATGTCTTTAATCTCTCTTGGATATGTTGTATTTTTTTGGTGTTATTTTCTCTTAGTCTTCTAAAATAAAACTATTTACTTGACTGTCTTCCATGGAAATTCGTTTCTGCACCGAAGGACAAGAAACCTGAAACCCAGAGGGAAATTGACTAACTTCAACTGCTAACAAACAAACAAACAAACAATATTCCCCAACTCCCCAGCCCAGTTTGAGAAGCACAGCTTCCAACAAATTCCAGTGGTAGGGATCAGCTCCAATTCTGTTCATAGTAAGTAGATCTCAGGTGCAATTTTAGTGAGGCTGTTTGTGTGTGTATAATAAAATACAAAGATATATGAGGAGAGGGGTGAAATTATGTATCTTAAGTTGAAATACAGGTGAAACTCTAAAATAGAAAAATTCATCTCAGGTACAATTTGACAGCTACTTAGTGAGGCTGGTAAGACTTTGATATTTATGTGTCTGTGAAACACCTGCAGAATTGTATCAGTTCTCAGACCATTACTTCATCAGCAAAATGTTGGTGAGTCAGCCATGGGTGGTAATATTATTTCATATTTCATTGGCCTTCATATTACACTGGCTACATACACACACACAGACACACGATACACACACAAAGTAAATTAGTCAAATCACAGATATTCGTGGGGAGGAAAACCCTATGGATAAAAAGATTAGAACTTTTATATTGTAATTCTTCAAGTCATTAATACATAAAAATTCCATGATCAGCAACCACCATAGATCTTTAAGATTATAGCTCTAGGGGACTAGAGTGGTGACACAAGCAGTTATGCGTCTGCCTTGCCTGTGCTAGCCTAGGATGGACCCGGGTTCGTTACTCTTGGGGTCCCATATGGTCTCCAAGCCAGGAGCGATTTCTGAGCGCCATATCCAGGAGTAACCATTGAGTGTCACCTGGTGTGGCCCAAAAACAAACAAAAAAAAACAAACAACAACAAAAAAGATTATAGCTCTAAAAGTTAGGTGGGTATGCTAGACAGCTACTGGAATTATAATGTCTCTTTAATATCTGTATTCTTTTGGGCTAATCACAATTGAAATCAAATAGTAAAAACTTTTTGTTCCTCCAATTACCCAAAACAGAGCATGAATTCCCCCTTTTCTATAAAACAAAAGAAAACAAGACATAAATCAATGCATTTAGAAAGAAAACTTCCATTTTTAAAATAGTGCTCTGTAAAAGAGAACTACTATTGGAATAACATATCTGCTAAAAAAAAAAAAATAAACCCTTATCTGCACAAAAGAAAATGCTATCATTACTTATCATGTCCTTTCCTCTCTTTTCTATAAATTGCCTATCTCTCTGAGAAGCTCCAAGCTCCTTTTTTCATGGTTCACACTAAAAATACTATATAATACTCCATCATAAGACAGTTAGGATCTTATTTTCTGTGAAGTTGCTGTGAAAATCTTAATTATTACTGTTTTCTTTAATAAACGTTTTTGTTTTGTTTTGGTTTGGTTTTGGTTTTTGGGCCATACCCGGTGTGCAGCCCTCCTAAAAAAATCCAACTGGGTAATATTACCTGAAAATATAACAGGAATATGGTCAGAGAAATAGTTCACTAGGTAAGGGGCTTGCTTTGTACACAGCTGACCTAGACTAAATCCCCCAATCACATATGGTCCCTAAGCACCACTAGGAGTGATCACTGAACAAGAGCTAGTAGTAATTTCTTAACACCACAGGGTGTGACTACCCCATCCATAACAAAAATGCCAGATAACCTTTGTATATGGGGAGGACATACCTAGTGAAACTCAGGGGCCATTCTTGACTTAGTGCTCAGGAATAAACCTTGGGAATAATTGTGAAACCATATGCATTACCAGAAATGCAAAAGTACCTTAACTCCATAGGCCAGAGAGATAGTATAGCTAGTAAGTAAGGCACTTGCCATATATGCAGCCAACCAGGGTTCTATTCTAGCACCCCATAAGATCCCCCCCAAAACTGGTAGGAGTGATTCCTGAGTGCAAAGCCAAAAGTAACCAGTGAATATTGTTAGGTGTGGCTCAAAACCAAAATAAAATAAAAAAGTACCTTAACTATTATATTGTCTAATTCCAGAATGAGTTTCTGGTCTTCATATGAGTCAACCTATATTCATCATGCAAAGCTCTGCTTTGAAACCCTAGATCTTATTTGGTCTTTATTTTAGGATACCTGACCACATTCTTTTAAATTGGTCTTAGAATACCCATTTATATAGATTGTCCATCCAAAGAATATTTTCTACTTCTATTCTTTATCTGATATTTATTTGGTTATCCAACCAGCCCAAAAAAAAAACACAGTAGGAGGAATAGCTGACAAAATGCCCATTCCTGACAAGTATGTACAATATACATGATTATATTAACTTCCTTTTTATAGAAAAATGAAACAAACTTTTATGTAAAATATAAGATATATATATATATATATATATATATATATATATATATATATATATAATATTGTATTTTATCATGGCCTGGTTGGCAAAAGTATACTTTAGATTCTACTATTAAACTTTTAATTCCCTAGCATTTTATTTCAAAATACAATTATAAATGAATTCCATTTTGTATTTAATTTTTAGGGTCACACCTAGTAATTATCAGGGATTCCTGGGTATGCACTCAGGAATTACTCTTGGTTTGCTCTGGCAATGTTATGTGGTGCTGGGATCAAACATGGCTCAGCTGCATGCAAAGCAAACGCCCAACCCGCTACTCTATCACTTTGGCCCATAATTGTATATACGCTCTTAAGAAAATTAATAATGGTGGAGCACAAAATAAACAACAATGTCTTTCAGCTAGAAGAACTATCCATTAACAAGGAAACAAGATAAGGTATAATTAGTGGCAAGCTGAGTATTGTTATTTTAATAATCTTTCCACAGGAGTTTTATTACATAAAGAAGCTAAGGAACTATATAAATTTTATTGCTAACACACAGAGAGTTACTGTACAATTATGGATGGTTTACAGGTTATTTCACACAATTAATATACAGTGACTCATCTAAAAATAACAGGTATATGGAAGTGCTAAGTTAGAAGTGAGGGAGAAATGATATTACAAAGAGTTTTAATTTGCTTCTGGGATCAACAAGGCTTTAAAAATTTAAAAAAAGTGTAACAAAACATGAAATACAAGCTTATAATTATACTATATAGCAATATATACATTTTTAAATGACTATTTCATAAAATTTTGCTTTAATTTTCCATTTTTAGATGAGTCTTGTTAACTACCTCAGTCTCATTCAAGTGAGTTTATTGATAGTGTTAAAACTAGCTGCACTCTTACTTTAATATAAATATCATAAAATATTTTATAAAGTGATAAATATATAAAATAATGTATAGTATACTTTACATTGGAAATGTCATATAAAAGTGGAAGAAATAGCTAAGAAATGGAATCATTGTTGCACTGGTGATGGGTGGTGTTCTTTACATGACTAAAACCCAAACACAATCATGTATGTAATAAAGGTGTTTAAATAAAATAAAATTAAAAAAAAAGAAATGGAATCATGAAATTATGTGCATATGCGCTTAACACATATACATATGCATGCATATACACATTATCACCTAATCTCCATGTGACAAGTGCTCAAAAAAAGTCTCAGAGAAACCAGAGTGTTAGCACAGCAGGTAGGACATTTATCTTGCATGCAGCAGACCTGGGTTTGATCTCCAGCATCCCTAAGCACTACCAGGAGTGATTTCTGTTCATAGAGTTAGAAGTAACCCCTGAGTGCTGCCGGGTGTGGCCCCAAAAAACAAAAAAGAAACAAAAAGAAATTCTTTTTTTGTTTTGTTTTGTTTTGTTTTTGGGGGGGGGTCACACCCTGCAGCCCTGCAGGGGTTACTCTTGGCTCTATGCTCAGAAATCGCTCCTGGCAGGCTCAGGGGACCATATGGGATGCTGGGATTTGAACCACGGACCTTCTGCATGCAAGGCAAATGCCTTACCTCCATACTATTTCTCTGGCCCCACAAAAATAAATTCTAAGAGAAATCCTAACTACATCACTAAAAAAACAGAAATGATGATTCCTGTTGACTACCTGAGGCAATATAGCACAATGGAGTTAACTTAATAATTTGAGATATTTTAGACATGTCAAATTGACAATAAAGCTAATAAAAAGCAAATAGGTAAAACCTTAGAACATGAAGATTTAAAAGGAATAACAAAATGTAACAACAGTGTATCTTTTAAACACAGTGAAAATGCTTACATGATATCATTAGATGATAAATACATTTTTTCCTCAAATGCCCTGAAATAAAATGACCAGTACTGAAAATGAAATGTCACCTCTTTCATACTGTGTTCTAAAACTGCCCTGATAACGTTTTGCAAGTACAATCTAATCATTCATGCTCAGAGATAAAATATCTCCAGCATCTTCATTACAGACTCAGATATAACCACAACATCAACGACAAAATGAAACAATACATGACAATTTTGCTGCAGGAATTTGGCAAATACTAAATGAAAGGCAGATATAGCGGCTGTTTTTGGTTAGCCATTTTCTTGAATAAGGTTAAACTGTGGTAAAACTGAGGTTTTCCCATTGTTTTAAAAAATAATCTACTTCTCTCATCATAAAACATTAACAGGTGAACACAGATCCAAAATACACACAAAAACATATTCGCTCCAGTTCCAATATCATCCCCAAAGAATTAATCAATTCAGAAAAAGGCAGTTGTGGAGAAAGAAAAAAAAAAGAAAACACTTTATTAAATAAATCAACATGTTGATGCAGGAGCAGTGATGGTGATATTTATCTGTATTCATCTATAATTTCAGGTTCCTCAATATTTTCAAAGGTGACAATATTTTCAAGAGTAAAAATATTGAGTAATAAAGAGGATCAGGACCAAAGTTAGAAGGTAGAAATGTTTATTGGAAAGCAGAAGAGAGAGGAAAAGAAACTATGTGGGAAAAATAACTTTCTACAGTGTAAATTAAAAGTAAATGGTTTGAAGTCAGAGCATTTGCATAGTGTAGGGTGTCTGCTTTGCACATGGCCTTCTCAGGTTTGATCCCTGACATTTATATGGTTCCCACAAACCTTCTAGAAATAATTCCTGATCATAGAACCAAAAGTAACCCCAGAGTGGCTCCAGGGCTACCAAAAAATAGGGCAAAGGGTGTCCTTTGAAAGGTTCCTGGATAGAAGATTACAAAGCATGCAAGGAATTTAGAGATTAGGGTTTTTTTCTTTATACCCTTTTTTGTTTGTTTGTTTGGGTTTTTGGGTCACACGTGGTGATGCTAAGGGGTTACTTCTGGCTATGCACTCAGAAATTGCTCCTGGCTTGAGTGACAATATGGGATCAAACTCTTTCCGTTCTAGGTCAGTCAGCTGCGTTGTAAAGCAAATGCCTTACTGCTTGTGCCACCACTCAGGCCCCCCTCTATACCCTTTTAAATGAAAATTTGACTCAGCATTTCTTATCACTTGACAAGAATGTTATAGTGAATCCTCTGGAATGGAAGCCCATTTGCCTTAAGCAACTTCCCATTTGTTCAAAAGAACCTAGGAATTCACAGAACTGTTTAAATGTGTAACAGGCAATCAAAACTTGGACTGTTCAAAGAAACCGGCAAAGGGAAATTGAGGCTTTTTCTTCCACTGTTGAATGATTAGCCTTTACTAATGGTGGATTAGATGGTAGATTTAGCCTTTACTGAACCATTTTCCCTGCATAGTTCAAGAAAAGACTTAGTTTACATAGGTTAAAAAAAATAAAACAGGGCCCGGAGAGATAGCACAGCGGCTTTTGCCTTGCAAGCAGCCGATCCAGGACCAAAGGTGGTTGGTTCGAATCCCGGTGTCTCCTATGGTCCCCCGTGCCTGCCAGCAACTATTTCTGAGCAGACAGCCAGGAGTAACCCCTGAGCATCGCTGGGTGTGGCCCAAAAACCTAAATAAATAAATAAATAAATAAATAAATAAATAAATAAATAAATAAATAAAATAAACAGGTCAGGGAAATTTTTAGAAAGATCAAGTTGCAGACTAGTGGGTTCTCAATAAAGTTTTTGTGAACAGTTCCTCTGACACATGTTCCAATGCATCTGTTCTGTAAAATCTAAAGCTTCTGGTTAAGGAGTCTGGGTGCTTGTTGTGTTCCTTATATAGAATGATTTTCCAGGGTTACAAAATCAAAAAGGATAAAGAGGAAAGAATAGATTATTATTTATTATGTTAAATTTTTTAATAACATTTGATTTCTTTTTTTCTCTTTTTTTGGTTTTTCTTTTCCTTTCTTTTTTTCTTTTTGAATGAAGTAAAGTGGCTTAACAAGCTTTCTTAGAATGCCATTCCTGGAGAACTACTTTTATTCAGTGTCATAATGGGAACTGACTACTTTCTACTGAGAATGTTTGCTTTCTGAAAGCTCTTCTTCAACTTTCCTGCTGCCTACCTGCTAGCATGCTTTGTTAAAGAAAAGGAGAAGAAGGATTAAAAGGAGATGATGTTTCCCACCTTCCCCCTAGAAACCAGCACTGAAAATAGCCTTTCTCTAAAGTAAATGGCTGCTGTCTTTTTTATGGCACCAGACTTTCAAAATGAGAATAAAAGCCAGAAATGAAATGAGGAAAGATAAACATAGCTTCCTGGATGCATTTTTTCACATATATATATCATAACACAAATGAATAGGGAGAAATATGTAAAAGAAAAAGGCATCAGGATAATGCTGAAAAATACAGAAACTCATCACCTTGGGCAAAGAGGGGCTCAGCTTAAAATAAATGAACAATTTTAAGAATGAAGATATATCAAAACTAGAGATGCCACTACTTTACAAAGGTTCTAAGTTTAACTTTGAGCATGCATTTCATCATGCTCATATACCTCTTATAAACTTTCCTTATTCCTTATTAATAAGTAGACATTATTTATTGATCATTTTCTTCAATATATTTGGAAATGAGCAGAGTAAGCATACTGTAGGGACCTGAATTCTGAATAAGGAGGGATGCCATTTTATAAAAGCCACATGGCAGGCTTCTTCTTAGGTTCTGAGCAGGGAGAAACACCATTTTCTAAGGACCACATAATGTGAGCCATATGCTAGGGCTTTACAATCCTATTTCCATAGACCCTGCCTCAATTTACCTGACCATACCAGGTAGCCTATCAGGAAAGGAAAAGGGAGCAGTAGGAAGGTACCCTTAAACAAGAGCAAGTCATTTTAAGGATCATCAGAAAGCTGGAACCTCCCTATATCACTTTCCTATGTAATCCTCATCATGACCTTGGTCGGGGTTCCTCCTTTGGGGGATGGCCCCTGGCTGGCCAGGTTAGGGAATCTTGTTGGTAAATGGATTAAAGTGTTAAACTCTATTCCAGTTGTGTGGTCTCATCCTTCTACTCTGGAACCCTACACATACTCTGCCTTCTGACTCTCAAGACACAATTTGAAGCATATATTATTTTATTTATTTATTTATGTGTTTATTTATTAGCATGCATCATTTTAGTGAGCACAATTTGTTGATTTGCTTTTTGGGCCACAAAGGCCCAGTTATGAGCCTATTTCCCATTCTTTTCTCAGGGGCTGTGCTGGGGATAAAACCCAGGTCTCTGACATGCAAGCTTGAGCTCAAGAACCTTTGACATATCCAGATCTGAAAAAGTTTATAGGCACATAATAAACACTTGTTGGCTATTTAATTTAAAAAGCAAAATATTAGGCTTTGTCTTCCTTCTGTATCTATTAACAGTACTAATAAAGAACATATTGGAGACTGTAAACTCAAAGTGTTTTTAATATTCTTGCAATTCTTAAAGGGCCTGGATATGTCACCCCAGGGCATCAGTATTATATTCATCTAAAGTCATAAGTGCTCTACAATTATCCATAAAAGTAGGACATATGTTTCCACTTGTAATGATATTTCATTCTCCTACCAGGAAGTGAATTACTAAGGAGAAAACTGGTAGGGTGAGATAATTATTCCTAGTATAAAATATCTTAGCAAATAATCCTTATTTATAATAGAAATCTTCCCTAAATTTTTCACAAATTACTTCCAATCTCAAGAAGCCTTAAACTTCCTTTACTGCTCAAGCATAAAAATCAATCATAAATCTAAAATTACAACTCTAAAATCACATTCCTTTGTGATTTCTCAGTATATAAATATGAGCTACTACATAACAAAAATTCAATCAAATATTTTTAATTTATTATTTAATTATGGGTAGAGGACTCACATCTAGTTGTGCTTGAGGCTTCTTGTTCTATGCCCTGATATTCCTTTTGTCAGGTCACAGGGTATCTAAGCCAGCCACATGTAAGGCAAGTAACTTACCCACTGTACTGTCTCTCAAGTCCCATGGAATATATTTAAAAGATATATATATATATATATATATATATATATACATATATATATATATATAAACATGATTCAGGGATTGCTGTAGCAAATATAAATATTCTATAAATGTTTATATAAAGTTGAAAGTTTTTATAGTCAGAAAAAGCATAGGACAAGGTTACTGGCAAGATGATTATTAATTCAAAAACCTAGAATCTGTTACATCAATAACCTAGAATTCATTCCCACTGCTACTAACTCTAGGGATAGGTTGAGAAAGATTTTTTTAATTAAATGAGCAGTTTGGAAGATGAAGTTTTCATGACTTCAAAGTAATTGTCTTGTCTTGTCTTGTCTTGTCAGCTGACAACATGGCCACAAGCGGCAGCTTTGGTTTTGGTTTTGGATTTTGGACAACACCTGGCAGTGTTCATGGGTTATCATCGTCTTATTTTGTCAAGAAAATGACTATTTCTTCCTTTCCAAAGTTTTTGCTTTTTGCTCAATTTGGTAAAAATGTTTTCTTCTACCTACTTTATACTTTCTTTTTCTCCTTTCTAGCTTTCTCTCTTATCTCCCTCCTCCCTCCCTCCTTCCCTCCCTCCTTCCCTTCCCCCTTCCCTCCCTCCTTCCCTCCCTCCTTCCCTCCCTCCTTCCCTCCCTTTTCCCTCCCACCCTTCCTTTTTTCCCTCCCACCCTTCCCTCCCTCCCTCTCACCCTCACTCCAACCCTCCCTTCCTCCCTTCCTTCCTTCCTTCCTTCCTTCCTTCCTTCCTTCCTTCCTTCCTTCCTTCCTTCCTTCCTTCCTTCCTTCCTTCCTTCCTTCCTTCCTTCCTTCCTTCCTTCCTTCCTTCCTTCCTTCCTTCCTTCCTTCCTTCCTTTCTCTTTCTTTTTGGATAACTCTAATCAGAAAAGATCTCTAATTCCAGAGGTCTGACTGAAACAACTGCAACAGAGCAGATCATTGGGAAACATACTGAAAGACTCTATCCTAGGCTTCATCCAAGGATTGGGCAAAAATCAAGACCATCAGTTACAGAAGACTGATTCAAACAACAGTGATGGATCACAACTCCAAGAACCGTAAAGAAAGACTTCATTCTAGGTTCCATCCTTTGATGTGCAAATATCAAGATCTCTAGTTACAGAGGCATAATTTTATCACCCACAACAGAGCAGAAAGTTTCCAGACACCACAAAAGAACCTAGGTGAGAGTAAAAGAGCAGTACGGAGACTGTAGTTATTCCCATGACAGTATACTTCAAAGGTAGAAAAACCTGTATCTCTTAGTTCAGGGGAATTCCCTTTCTAATCTCCCCAATATTGACTGTGTCTATGCAAAAAAGAAAAAAGAGAGAAGCACAAATAAAAAATAATTTTAATTGTGTTATTGTTGCTTTTTGCTTTTTTTTCTTTTGTGCTTTGTTTTGTTTTTATTTCAAGACCATAATTATTGTATGGCTGCTGTCTATATTGCTCTGGTGCTTTTCAAGTTTTTTGTTTGATTTTTTTTTATCTTTTTATCTTAGTTATCTATTTTTTGTATAGTTGTTATGTTTTACTTCCTTCTTCCTCCCTGCTCTTAAACTGTTAGATGTATTCTCTAGAAGGACTCCTCTCATTTTTTGCTTGTTTGATTTTTGCCCCGTTTTATTATTATTATTATTGACTATTATTATTACTATTATTATTATTTTCTTTCTCTTTCCTTCAAACAGAACCACACAACTTGAACCAGCTTGTTTCATCCCACTAATGGAGGGGGAAAAATGGAGGGTAACAAGACCAAACAGTCATATGAACATTAAGTAGAAATAAAAAAAGGATCAAACTTAAGCACCAAATCCAAAGCCAACAACAACAGACTCAATACCCAATTTACAACATACTAGACACAGAGTGGATCACCTATACTAGCAGCCTAGGGGGTAAAAGAGGGGGGATATGAGATGTATGCTGGGAACAGGGGTAAAGGGAGGACAATATTGGTAGTGGGAACACCCCTGATTCAATATCACTATGTACCTAAAATATTACTGTGAAAGATTTGTAATCCACGTTGATAAAAATAAAAAATATAAATTAAAAAAATAAAAAAGAAAAAGAAATACTGAGTTCTAATACTGTGAGTAGATCAACAATACGACACAGTGGTAGAAACAGAACTAATAAGTGTGAGGTCCTGTACAGGCACACATACACACACCCATCCAGTATTTACAGAAAAAATAAGATGAAAAAACATTCCTCGCATCCATGAGGCTTTACACTCTATCTCTGAACAACAAAATATGCTTATGTATAAACACTGGTAGACAGTTTTTCACAAAATATATTCTCTACCTCTTTAACTCAGTTTCTATTTTGATTTTGCTCGCTTGTTTATCAGTTTTTTTTAAACTCCCTTCTGGATAAAATAGAGCAATTAAAATATTTGCCTTTGTAAATTTTTTTTCTCTTAGGGGTCATAGTACTGACATATTTCTGATTTCTGAATACAGTTGTTTTAAATAATGTATCTGGTTGACTAGTTTTATGGCAGAATTGAAGTCAAATAGAACTTTACCCCATTATAGTCAAAATAAAAATTTCTAGAGAGTAATTTTGAAAATATGACAAAAATATTAAA
The DNA here is from genome assembly GCF_024139225.1 of Suncus etruscus. Lineage (NCBI taxonomy): Eukaryota > Metazoa > Chordata > Mammalia > Eulipotyphla > Soricidae > Suncus > Suncus etruscus. The sequence continues at coordinate 83,677,998 of NC_064853.1, read as the reverse complement.
TCAAATCATTCAATTTGAAATTTTAATTCTGAGGAATTTTTTAAGGCAATAATTATAAATGCATGCAAGTGAATGTATATGCAAAAATTTATATTATATTTTATAAAGTGAAAATATAAACATCACATGTTCAACAATAAGAAATTAAAATATAAGGCCAGAGATTAGTGCAGTGGGTAACACACTTATACTTAAAACCTGGATTATATCTATATCATCCATATGGTCCCTTCATCCTTAAAAAGTAATATCGAAACACAGACTAAAATCCAAGCACCACTTGTTATAGTCCATATCTCTCCCATATAATAAATTAATAAAAAATATATGTACGATCACACAGAATTATATACTAGGGTAATCTGGAAACACTGATAAAGAACTATTAATTCACTTATAAAGGTAGACACCACATTTAACAAATTATATTCATTAGATAGAAAAATTTATAAAGTTTCAGAAGAATTCTCTATAATTCCCTAGGAAGAAAAAGTAGTATAATTTAAAAAGCTGTACAATTTGAATCTTTTATTTATGGGAGCAGGGGGTAAGGGAAATAAATGTCACTTAGCAGATATTTCACAGCTTGTTTCTTATAAAAGTATATTTTACAAAGAATAATGCAGTATCTTAGGATTTTAATTAGAGAAGGAAAAACAGTAGGACAGTGCTTGTTTGAACTGTAGAATAAAATAGAAAGTCACCCAAGGAAAATCCACTACTCCAGAGATATAAGAAAATGAGAAAATGAGCGTGATTTTTTAAATTTTATAAGACAAATATATGGTATCAAAACATTCAGAAAGAGCAAATAGCATTTGAAGATTTTTTTTGTTTTATTCAATTCTCAGAAATAATCGGTATTGACTTTTCAATATATATTCTAGAGAGAGAGAGAGAAATTGGGAATAGTAGTATGAATATATACAATGTACATATCAAGTTTATAAAGTGATGAATATCACAGGTGCATTAAAACTGGAGCTGTAAAGTCCAATAATTTAAATATATTTTGATATAATATAGAATAGATTATCATATTAGTATTGTTTAGTAATTATTAGTCTAAAAATGAAATTTCAAATCTTATGACAATTTTCTCCAAATGAACTTGATTGAGTTTCAATTTCTTTTATCCAATAAAATGGAAAAAATATCTGAGCCTCTACATAAGATCAAAATGATATTTTCATTTGAAAATTCAAAGCCTGATCATAATTGACTCTCAGCAAACTTTGATTATGACAATGATGACTGATTTTATATTATAAGTTTTATAAACAACACTGGTGCTTGCTATGTAGCTTTTTATTTTTTAAAAAATTATGAGAGTGTTACCTTTGAGTCTCCCATCAGCATAGAAAAAGCTTCAAGGAGACCTAGTGAAATATTTGTAATGTATATGTATACCACAAAAAGTTGAATGAACTGTCTACCTAATGCCATTTAAATTTTAACTGAGAGAAAACACCAAACTAGAATCTGGATATACGAAGATTAGGTAGACTACACACTGTGAGTTAGGAGGGTAAAGATTTATATGTATCATTTAGGTATTGTCAGTATAATTCAGCAAATCAGTATTTTACATTTTTTGTTTTTTTTTGGGCCACACCAGTTTGATGCTCAGGGGTTACTCCTGGCTAAGCACTCAGAAATTGCCCCTGGCTTGGGGGGATGACCATATGGGATGCCGCCGGGGGATTGAACCGCGGTTTTTCCTTGGCTAGCGTTTGAAAGGCAGACACCTTACCTCTAGCGCCACCTTGCCGGCCCTAGTATTTTACATTTTAAAATTTATTTTTTAATATAATTTTTATTTTGATCATAGTGGCTTCCATATTGTTAACAATAATATTTTAGGTACATATTAACATAATATCAGGGGGATTCCCATCACCGAATTATCTTCCCTACACCTCCGTTCCCATCCTACCTCCCATATCCTCCTCCCTCACCCGGGGGCTGCTAGAATTCGTGGTTCCCTCTGAGCCTAGCTTACTACTTAGTGGTCCTACACCTGTTTTGGTCTTGGTACCTCCCTTGTTTCCTCCTCTAACTGGGCGGTGGTACTAGATAGTTCCAGTTATGTGGTTTTGTTTGAAGAAAAGAAAAGTGATAAACTGGGGTAAAAATCAAATACGTCAACAATGGACGGAGTCCTTCTAGAGGCTCTCATCATTGGTTTGAGAGACGAAGGGGAAAAAGATGAAACACCTCAACAGTACAAAAAGAAGTGTCAAATAAAATATCCAGTGAGCACTCCAACATTAAAGATAGGCACCACCTAAAAGCCATGGTCTTGAGATAAAACCATGGCATAGAACTAAAGAAAAAGAAAAGAAGAAAATAAATAAATAAAATGGAGACACTGGGCCCGGAGAGATAGCACAGCAGCGTTTGCCTTGCAACAAGCCGATCCAGGACCAAAGGTGGTTGGTTCGAATCCCGGCGTCCCATATGGTCCCCCGTGCCTGCCAGGAGCTACTTCTGAGCAGACAGCCAGGAGTAACCCCTGAGCACAGCCGGGTGTGGCCCAAAAACAAAAAAACAAAACAAAACAAAACAAAACAAAAACAAAAAAAAATAAAATGGAGACAACAACTTGAGTAACCATATCAAAACGAAGAAATCAACAAAACCTAGATAGATATAAAAAAAAAATTGTTTTGTGCTTTTTTTTTTTCCCTCCTGCATATGCACAGTAAATATTGGGGTCATTCGAAAAGGAATTCCCTTGGCCTAAGAGACACAGGGTTTCTCCACCCTTGGAGTATATTTTCATGGGATTAACTATAGACTCCGTTCAGGTTCATTTACTCTCCCCTTGGTGCTTTCGTGGTGTTTGGAAGACTTCTGCTTCATCCTGGGTGATAAAATCAGATCTCTATATTTAGAGATCTCGGTATCTGCACAGGTCAAGGGGTAGAACTTATGATGAAGCTTTTCTTTGTGGTTCTAGAAGTTCTGTTCCCTCAGTGTCATTTTAATCCATCTTCTGTGGTTGGTGGTCTTGGCCTTTGCGCTGATTTTAGGATGAAGCCTATGATAGCGTCTTTCGTTGTGTTTCCAGAAGCCCCATTCCGTTGAGATTGTCTCTGCAGGACCTTTGGAACTGGGGATCATGGTTGTTGTGCAGGTCGTATTTCAAACCCTAGACTAGGGCTTTTTTATTGGTCACAGGATACATACAGTCCGGTCATGGTTCTATCAGCCAGTCATCTGTAAATCGTGCTCTTGGGTTTTGGACTGACCAAAGGGTGACAAATCTTCTGATTTTGTCTTATTGTCAACTGGAGGGGTAGGATAACCTGCTCTTAGTTCAAGTTGTTCCCATTTTCCTCATTGTCAGGATATCGTATTAGAGCTGGCACCTGTTGGTGTCCGAGTAGTATTGAGGATGTCCTGGATGGGATTTGTTTCCTGTAGCTGTCCTGAAGAACTGTGTCATTTCTAAGTCTGGGATCCAAGGTTCAAGGCTGGACTGATGGTGTCTAATCACCTGGGGTCTAAGTTGGGTCCACGTGACATATTTTCAAGGTGGGAGATGTCCCTGTATTGTAAACAAGTATGAGTTCTTATCCCTAGTAGATAAGAGCTCGTTTTTATATGTAAGATTTCCCCTTTTTTTAGTGTGTCTTTGCAGGGGGAAATGGTGCTACATTATATTGCCGGTGCATTTGGGGTGAAAAAAAAAGAAAATGAAAACAGGTCACACACCCAAAAGATATAAAAATAGAAATAAAAATATATGTGCATATATATATATATATGGAACAAAGATTTTAAAAAGATGAAATAACAAAGTAATCAAAGAAACAAAATGGTGCAAGAGACTATCTTAAATTTGGGGAATAGCAGGTAAAGAGGTAGTGCAATACAGGTCTTATACTTGTGATGGAAGTATAGGTTTCCCCATTGTCTTTTGAGATTTTCTTGTGGTGTGGGTTCCCGGGTGCCTTTTTCACACACACCCTGACCTTCTTGAGATTGGCAAAAGCTTTGCGGCAAGGAAGAGTTTTTGCTTTGGGAATACTTTTAGAGCTAAGTACGGTTTCAAGTTAACAGTCCACGTTAGGAAGAGTTGGTAAGGAGGGCAAACGCAGCATGAATCAGCAGGGGAGTTGGTTGCCTTTTCTTGTTGGGGACGATGTGTGGGTTTAACTTGGTGCCCCTTCGCTTGGGTGCTGGGTACTGGTTTGTTGGGGTAGGAGGTCAGTCTTGATGCCTAATAGATTAAGAACTGAGGGTGAAGAGTTTTAATAAAGTGGGAAATCTGGATGGGATTGAGGAGTGAAGGGATAGTTGGATTTCCAAATGGGCTGGAAAGAAGAGAAGAGAAAATACATTAAAAAGAAAAAGATAAGGGCCCGGAGAGATAGCACAGCGGTGTTTGCCTTGCAAACAGCCGATCCAGGACCAAAGGTGGTTGGTTCGAATCCTGGTGTCCCATATGGTCCCCCGTGCCTGCCAGGAGCTATTTCTGAGCAGACAGCCAGGAGTAACCCCTGAGCACCGCTGGGTGTGACCCAAAAACTAAAAAAAAAAAAAAAAAAAGAAAAGAAAAAGATAAGAAGAGAGAAAGAAGAAAAAGAAAAAAAAATAAAGTAGTGAGAAGAAAGGAGAAAAGGGCAAGGGAATACTAGTTTGCTTGAATATGTTCAATGAGTAGGGCCTGTAGAATACGTCTGTTAAGTCACAGTTGCTGCTTCGGTGTTCTGGCTGGTCCTGTGCTTCAAGTCCTAAAAGAAGGTATAACCTAGAGATAAAGTGTATGTTAAAGAGTTTTCTTGGGACATTCTCTTAGTGCAAGCTGGGTATGGTGTCTTATGTGACTGGCCCCAAGATGCCATCTTAGTTTGTCCACCCTTTGTATCCAAAAAGGAATGACACAGTATATGAGAAAAGCCTCCAGAGAAGTTTACATTTAAGTGCCTTAACCTATACTAATTATGTTACATGACAAAAAGACATCAATATTGCACATGTAATTAATTATGATTACTATTGTTGAATATCTTATTGCTGGAGAAGGAATGATAACTAAATATTCTTTTTTTTTTTTTTGGCTTCACCCGGTGATGCTCAGGGATTACTCCTGCTATGCACTCAGAAATCACTCCTGGCTTGAAAGACCATATGGGGGACACTAGGGGATCGAACCACTATCCGTACTAGGTTAGCGCTGGCAAGCCCTACCACTTGTGCCACCACTCCAGCCCCTATATATTCTATTTTTAACAAAAATTTAAAAAATGATATAAAGAGTATCTCAATTTATCCTTACTTCCTTTCTCATCAAGAAAATTGGCACTGTTATTTTTTACTACAAAATACTAAAGTTTAAAGAAGTAAATTTTATGAAATATATAATAATGAAATTGGCATTAAAGTTTCAATTTGCCAAAATTATTTCAAAAGTATTTATTGATTTTATACCTGGTATACAATAAGCACAATGTTATCTTACTCATATTTAAGAAGACTTTATTATATGTTCTCAAATAATTTACATAATTGAATCCATGTTCTCCTTATCCGATCATTACAACAACTTTAGAAAGGACACTTTCCCAAATAACAAATAAGTAGCTTGAGGTCATCCCAATGACAGAAACAAAATTCAAACCAGACAGCATGACTCTATAAGAATGACCATTTAGTTTCATTGTTATATATCTTAAGTGTTCTCATAGACATTATATTTTGCTGGGCAGACAAAAATGAACACATAAAGTGAAATTCATTAATGTTACAAATAACTATTCATTGTAGTAGAGATATCCATGAAAAAGGCAGGACATGATATAAAGGTATAACAAAATGTCCAAAGGTATTTAGAAAGTATAATTTAAATTGAGATAAATTTTGAGGAGTCAGTGATAGAAATGTGGGAGAAGTGGGTGTATTTGGGGCAGCATAAAAATGTAGGGAAAGAAAATATCTTTATTCTCTTTTAATTGGGTGGAAAAAAAGTGTAAATAAAAATATATATTTGAAAATTAACTTGGTGCAAATAATCCACAGCAAGGTACACTTATACTTATTTATCTGTATAAATCTCCATAATTCACTAATAATATAAAAAGACTGTAGTGCAATAGTAAGTTCTGATCCATTTTGCTTAAATATAAAGAAATAAGGCACCTACTTATAAGACCTATCTATTTTGCATTAAGTAAGGAAATGAAATAAGAAAAGTGAGTCTCAAGATAAAGTTAGCTAAAGCAGATTAAACAAAAGAGATTGCAACAAGATTTAATAATGTTATTTTGGTTCTTTGTTTCTTAAATTTTCAATGAAAACTGGTAATAAACTTATTAATGAAATATTATTTTCCACATAACTTATATATAATAATGAAAAAATCAAATCCCAAATTTTCCATTTATTTATACTGGATATAATAATATCATTTGATTGTAAATAATAAAAATTGATGAAGAACATCTATTCCAGTAGAGGAAATAGCTTCGAAAGATATTACAGCAGGTCGAGTGCTTTGCCTTATACAAACCAACAGGCATGATCCCTAAGTTAAGTAGGCCTTACACACCACCAGATGTGTCCCCTAAATTAAAACCAACCAAAGCAAAGAAATGAAGACTGCTGTAGCAAAATAAATAAATAATAAATAAATGAATAAATAAGCAAGTAGTTTGCTCAGTTAATTCACTTACAATTTATTGACAACCTGGTGATTTTTATCTTATGATAAATAGATGAAGTTAGCTATATTTTTATTGTTGACTAAATTTAATCCTGTTGATGCATGATAGACAAACCATTAAAATATCTATGTAATATGTATAAATCAGAAACTAAAATTTACAAATAAGTCAGAGCCACACATACATTTTATATAGTCATTAAAACAGCATGGTAGTAGTCATTAAATAATGGCAGTAGTCATTAAACAGTATGGTATTGGAATGAAGACAGACCCTCAGGTCAATGAATATTCTGAGACTGACCCTCATGTATATAACCAATTAATCTTTGTCAAAGGAACAAGAAATAGGGAGTAAAGCAAGTAAAGCCTTTTTAACAATTGGTGTTCGAAAAACTGTAAGCTACATGCAAAAAAGTGAATACAGACATCTCTATTATAATGCACAAAGGTCAAATTTAAGTGGATTAATGACCTTTATATCAACATGAAATCATAAGGTATATAGTGGAAAATGTAGGCAGGAAACTATGACACTGAAAGTCATCTTCAAGGATAATATTCCCCTGGCTAAGCTAGTGGAAGCAAGTAAAATAAGTGGAACTACACTAAACTAAGAAAAACATATGGTGACTAGGATATGAAGACACCCCATAGATTAGGACAACCTATTCATCTATCTGGTGAGGGATTAATATCCAAGATATCTAAGGCAGTGGTAGACCTATACCAGAAAAAACATCTAACTCCATCCAAAACTGAAGAATTTATGAATAGAAAATTCCACCTAGAAGAAATACAGCAAATAAACATATAAAAATGTTCCACATTAATATACATCAGAAAGATGCAAATCTAAACTATGTGATATCACTTCATACTACAGAGACTGACATATATAAAAATGACTAAGAACTTCTGGTGCTGGTGCAGATGTGGGAAGAAATGAACTCAAATTCACTACTGGTGGAATGTCCACTAGTCCAATCTATTGGTCAAATAATATGTATATTCTTTAATAATATTTTTTTTTGTTTTTGGGCCACACCCGGCAGGGCTCAGGGGTTACTCCTGGCTGTCTGCTCAGAAATAGTTCCTGGCAGGCACAGGGGACCATATGGGACACCGGGATTCAAACCAACCACCTTTGGTCCTGAATCGGCTGCTTGCAAGGCAAACACCACTGTGCTATCTCTCCGGGCCCTTTAATAATATTATTAATTGAGCTTCCATATTACTCATCAATACCACTGATAGGGGGGATTCCAAACAATGCAGAAAAACCCTCTGCAATCCTATGTTACTGCAGCATGACTCCCAAAAGGCAGAATCTGGAAACAAGTCAAGTGCTGTGAACAGATGAGTGAGTAAAGAAACAGTGGTATACAATGGAATACTACACAGATTTTGAAAAAAACTCAATCATAAAATTTGATCATATATGCATGAATATGTAAATATTACGTTGAGTGAAATGAGTTGGAGGAGAGGGATAGACAGAATGAATTCATATGTGGAATATAAAAATAAAGATAGTACAATATTAATATCCAGTATGGTATTAATATCAAGAGACAATAGAGATGGAGACTAGGAGGACTAGTACATATTAGGAAGCTTTTAGGAAGCTTGACACATAGAGTTGGGGAGTGCAGTTAAGACAGAGAAGGGACCATGGTAGTTGTGATTATGATAGTTGGAAATGATCACTCTGAGCAAGTACTAGTTGAAGTAAGAGATAAAGTGATATGCATGATAACCCTTTAGTAACAATAGTGCAACCAGTGTCTAAAAAATAGAAAGGAAGAGAGAGAGAGAGAGAGAGAGAGAGAGAGAGAGAGAGAGAGAGAGAGAGAGAGAGAGAGAGAGAGAAGAAAAATATCTGCCACATAGGCAGGCAGTTAGAGAGCAGAAAGGAGGGCAGGAGGTAATCTGGTAGCTAGAAATATGAACTGGTGAAAGTTCTTGAACATTTCTGAAACTCAACCATTTAAACTTTGGAACTGTGTATCTCACAGTGATTCAGTTACTAGCTAATTTATGTAGTGAATTATCAATAAATGAAATATTTTAATTTTAGAATGAACTAGAACTAAAAAATTAATAGTAATACATAAGAAAATGGGTAAGGGGCATGAGAAAATTGGGTAAAAAGAGTCAACTATTGGAAATAAACTAAATTTGTTTTTAGTGATACACATAAGTGTTTTAAATCACAAAAGTTTAAAAATAACCATTGTATTATAAAGAAATAATACAATATTTTCCCTTGTGATATAGAGGAATATATTAGCATATTAGAAGGGCATATTCTTGGTTAAAGATGATGTTAATGTGGTTCATTTTCCCAAAGACAGATAGTAAAATTCTGGTGACTTATTCATTCCTAGTTATTAAAAGCTCTGGAGAATTTTATGCTTTAATATATTGGAATGATGTATGTTGCTGTATATTTATTCAATGGTCTTTTCCAAATTTTTCCTCTAGAAATACTACAATCTAACATTTCTACAAGAACTATAAAGTATTTGCTTATTAAGCAGTTGAGTTGGGGAAAAATCTTTCAAATGGAACATTTTAATTAGGGTTTTTCTATGATAAAAACGCGAAGAAGGTTTTGGTTTTATTTTCTTGAGGAAAAAAATGTATTCTCTGTCTTTACAGGAAAAATTTGCATCCTCTGTCTTTACTAAAAGAAAGAGAAGAAATATAAAAGAAGAAATAAAACATTTGTGGAATTTCTTATTAATATTATAATGCCTAAATAAAATCATGATGCCAAAAAACTAAAAGTAAGGAAATAGTAAATAAAAATAGGTAGGGGGAAATGAAGGAAAGGAAAGAGAAAGATGAAGAGAAGGAACTAGGAGTAGAAAGCAGTGGGGAAGAGGAGGATAAAGAGGATAGAGTAGAGGAGGGAAGGATGTAAAAGAAGAGGAAATACTTAATGGGGATATCTATATTTTCTTTATATGTATAATTCCTTAATAGTTATATGTCTTAATGTATTTAGTTCCAAATGTGAAGGTAGCCTCTTTTACCCCCTTTCCCCCCTCTTTTTTATTGCTTTGGTTCTGCTTAGTACAAAATTCGAGTAGGAAAGATTTGCTTGGGATAATAGCTCGGTCAAAACCAGGGCATAGATATTGTATAGTCTGTCATATTTACCCCCAAATGCACCAACAATATATTATGGCATCATTCCCTTTTGCATGGGCACACTAAAATGGGGAAATCTTATATATAGAATCAAGCTCTTACCAGGGATAAAAACCAATATATTCTATAATACAGGGGTGTCTCCTACGCTGAACATTTATCATGGGGACTCGACTTAGATCTCACGTGATCTGTCATCGACCATGCATCGCAGAACCTTGGGGTCCCAACTTTAGAACTGACACAGTTCCCTGCAACAGCATAGGAATCAAACACCCACTGGGGGAGTCTTTAATATTGCTATGGCATCAACTTGCACTAGGCTAGGTTCATAGGACATCCTGACGAAGAGGAAACAGCAACATCTTGATCTAAGGACAGGTTGCCTTACCTCATCACCGAGTGGTAGGACGAAATCAGAAGACACTCCATTCTTTGACCTATGCAAAAATCAAGATCACTAATTGCAGAATACTGACTACAACAACGGGACTGAGCAGAACTTCTGGAACATAAAGGAAGACTCTATCCTAGACCGACCTAGGATCCATGCTAAAACCAAGATCTCTAATTACAAAGGATTTACTTTGACAACCACAACTGAACAGAACTTTAACTGAAATCATAAAAATACCTCGGGTTTTGACAATGAACATCCCCAGAGCCTGTATACTTCAAGGTGGGAAAGTCTGTAACTCTTATGCCAGGGGTATTTCTTTCCAATTTCCACAATATTATTGTGCCTATGAAAAACAAACAAACAAAAAAAAAACGACAAACCAAAACAACAGCAGCAACAACAAAAATCTTGCCAGACCAGCCCCCTTTCTTTTCCCCTTTTTGGGTTGTTATTTTGTTGTTGTTTTTTTTCCCTGTCTTTTGGTTTCATTTTGTTTGTTTTTTCTTTTTCTTTTCTTTTTTAAAATTCATATTCATAGCTTCGACACCTGGCTCCTTTCTTTTTTAAAAGAAAAACAACACATAACCATAGAACAGGATTCATCTTGTTTTGCCTTATAATTTGAGGAAAAGAGGAAGGGAGAAAAAACAAAGTGGATGGTACGAGGGTCAAGCAGTCTCAGGAATATTGAGTGAAAATAAAAAATGATCAGACCTAAATACTCAACCCAAAGTCAGCGACAGCAGAATCAAGAGACCCAAACTACAAAAAGCTATACACAAAAGAGACTTGTTATAATAGCAGTCCAGGAGGCAAAGGTGGGAGGTATGAGATGCATGCTGGGTGGTATGGTGGAGGGAGGTCAACACTGGTGGTGGAAATAACCCTAACTCACTATGACGATGTACTTGAAATACAACTGTGAAAGACTAGTAATTCACATTGGTCTCAATAAAAAATATTAAAAAAGAAAAGGAGAGGAGATGGAAAGGGAGGGAGGAGGAGAGGGAACAGGAGGAAAATAGAGATAGCAAGAAGGGAGAGGAAAGGGCATGAGAGGAAAGGGCATGAGGAGGGAAGGGAAGGGAAAATGACAAAAGGGAGAAGATATGGGAAAATGAGGGATAAAAGAGAAAGAGACACAAAGGGAGGAGAGAGAGGAGAAAAGAAAGGGAAGAGGCAAGGGAGGCTAAAGAGGGGAGAGGAGAAGTGGGGAAGGAAGGGAAGGCAGAGAGAATAGCTTAGGCACTTGTTTGCTCACTATGGTTTTAATCATTATGCACATTGATGGCAGTAAAATATTTTAAAATCATTAATGAAGATATAAACTATTTTCATATTTTATATCATCTTAACAGCTTTACCAAAATTATTTTTATAAAGTACACTAAAAAGTTATAGTAGAAGACAGTTACTAAGAAATTTTGTGTTGCTGTCTTTCTACTGTTAAAAAGATGGTTAAGATAAATGGAATCTTTGGGGCATAGAAATGGGTACTAAAACCAAATTGTGGTTGAAGGAAAACTAAAGTAAGTGATTATGTGAATTCCCCAACCAAGCAGGCTACTAACTTTGCTCAGACCTTTCGTGTAGCCACCTTTAGCACTCAGGGCTATGTGGCTAAGAACAAATTTCTGTTACTCTGCCTTTGCACATTTACTTTCTGTATTGAGACTCACCTTCACACACCGCTGGGAAGCATATCTATAGATTCAATACATATCACATATTACTCTACTCAATTTGACTCAGGTCACTCTTCTGAGCCAATTTTCTATAGTATTCTCCCTGTTCCTCACTCCAGACTCCTTGAGGCCCTCATACTCCTCTAACCAGCTTTGTCATTCATCTTAGCCAGAATGAACAAATGTCTATGCAAAAGCCAAACCAGCTATGGCAAGCTTTATATTGTTCCAGAAGCTGTTCTTTTCTTTAAAAATGGGTCCAATATTTTTATTACATGTTGTACCATGAATTTCTAAGCTTTGTTGGAAAAGTAATAAAAAGACAAAAATCCTTTGGAAAATAGCAACTTCCTTTTAGTAGGCAGTGACATTAGCTTAGGCGATGGAGATATGAATATCAGATGCATTTAACTAAATGCGGCTATTATCGTCTTTATCTTTGTTACTGTAATCCATTTTAACCATGACTTCTTTCTGCCCTGACTCGATTTGTTTTAGTTCTCCTAAATATTCTTTTCTATTTCCATCCCTTTCCAGCTGTTCTTCAGTTTGATGTATTAAACATGGAGTGACCAAAGGAAAGCTTCAGAAGGCAAACTGATTGATAACTCTCAATCCATATAATTAATGCACATATAAAAAAATTAGTTGAAACAAGATCTGTTCATCCCTTCCTGCTATAATTGGCCTCCTGCCCAGGATTAAACACAGAAGGCCCAGAGAAGCACCAGCAGTTCTGCCATAAGTTTCTGGGATCAGCCGACAACTAGAGGGTCCTCTGGGAAGTCAGAAGTATTCATAATTGCCTGCAACTCCTCCAGGCCTACCTAGGCTTGATTTCAATGACTAGCAGTTCATTTGTTCAATCTGTCTGACTGCTCACCAGGGGAAAAGGGGCTTTTATCACTTGTAAATGAGAAACATTACATTTTTAAAAATGTAATCAACTTTCTCCAGTCTCCAAAAAAAGATAGAGACATAAATATGTTTCTCTTTAAACATTAATTAAAAGAATAACAAGCAGTACCTAAACACCTACTATATGGTAAGATCTCAAGATCTATGTTAGGTGACATACATATACATATTTTTTCATTTTGCTGCTCAACTAAGCTTATCATCCATAACATATGTGTTGCTGCATATGGAAGCCATATGGAAGCATGATACACATGCAAGGCAAGTGTATCATCTATAATTTTTCTAGAATAAGGGTGTTGAACATTAAAGTATAAGATTTGACTACTATAATTTGGGCGAATAATGTGAAATTCTGCAAAGCATTTGCAATAGATCTGATATCACTTTGTATTTATTTTAGGAGCCTTTCCCCAAGTATTCAAGTCTACTTATCACCATCTTCATAAAGGAATGAAGTCTTACTTCAAGAAGAAACAGGCCACCAGTTAGTGACTAAGGAGAAATCTTAAAGTATAATTAAACTGGAAAGCAGTTGAGGCTAGTAACCTGGAGAAGACAAGACCTACTCACTGCTTCTTATGATTCTGATATTGTACTTAGTTTGGGAGAAAGTTCATGTCATTTATAGAAGAGGCACTTTCTTGGCTGGAGAGATAGTACAAAAGGTAATGCACATGCTTTGTACCTTGCCTGTAACTTACCCTGTTTTATTTTTGTAACATCATAGTCATCTGAGCATCATCAGAAATGACCCTTGAGCATAAAGAGATGAGAACCAAGAATCATGAGTATGATTCAGAATCCCTCCAGAAAAATTGTATTTTTAAGTAGGTTAAAAAAAAAAAAAGACATTCTTCATGAGAAAGTTACAAATGCAAAAGTATAAACTTAGAGTTAGAAAGACCACTGAATAAGTGTTAACATTATGGATGCACAAATAAAATATGCCATCTTAATTCTAATAATAAAGATAGAATTTTATACTATTTAAAAACAATTTATTAAATTAACTGTTTTATACTCTCACATTCATTTTAGTTATACATTATTATTTTATATCTTTGTATCCAAAATCATGAGCATCATCAGATTTCATTTCCTTCAAATACCATGCAATGGATCTCTGTTATCTGTTTCCCCCAACAATATACATCATTTCCTCAAGAATAATAACAATCTATAACCTACCTCATTTCCTCAAAGAAAATAAGAATCTATACTTTTTAAATAAGAGCATATTGCTTTTATGTGTTTCTTTATACTCTGCACATGTTAAATCATACAGCATTTGTCCTTATCCTTTTATTTATTTTAGCATTACTGCCCACAATTTCCAGTTGACACAATTGCATATTTTAAGATTTTATAATTTTATAGCTGTGTAATTTTATACTGCATAGATCCATGTATAAAGACTTACATAAATGTACATATACATCTATACATCTTCAACTATCAATTTTTGAACACAGATATCATAAATAATACTGTAGTGTTTTGCCTATCTTTTTTAATTCATTTTTTCATAAATCTCCTTTTATGAACTGCATAATATACATTTAGAATAGAATTTTCCTTACCCTTTTAACTGCGAATTATTTCTTCCTTAATCATTTTATAGAAATAATTTTTATTTTTTCTACACATAATAGAGAGATGATTTTATAAAATTGATTAAAATTTGAAGTTCATATTAATTTAAAGGGTTTTATCATTTTCACAAATCATCAGAAATACCATTAAATATTTATTTGAAGCAAATTAGAAAAAATATCTTAACATTTATCTTTAGTTCAGAATAAGCAATGTAATTTTTATATCTAAATTCAAAGAAAATAACTCATATTTTCAAAGTACACTTTGAGGTAAAATACATTGTTTCAAAAATATTTTGAAGCTGGTCATAGATCTTTGCTGATGCGACTTTGGGATATGCACAGAATCTGAGTCTCATTCATGTGTACAGTTAGCTGTATTTCAGAGAATAATCCTGAATTACACTAATAGGTTCAGAACTGAGTTTGGGAGCCAGAGATACAGCTCTTAATCTTTGCTTCAGGAATGTTTGACCATTTTAAAGCCAGAGAAAATTGCAACTATCTCCCCTACTTGGCTACAAAGATAAAAATCAATCCAAGTGATTTTTATTAAACAACTTCAGAGTTCTTGGCATTTTAAAGGACACTATGGGGTAAAGATGTACAACAGAGCGCACAGTCTGTGTCCTTTACCAGCCTGCAACCTGGTACTGACAACAGAGACGAATCAATGACTAATGCAAAATGGTTATCAGATGCAGGACGTCCAGGTAGTTACATTTTAAAGAGAAAATTGCAATCATTAATTTTCTATGAAATGCATTTGTTATACTAATATATAGAAATTGTTTTTAGTTTTTATATTTTTAAATTTCAGCGCCTCCTAAGCAATGCTTTGTCGATGTGGGGAGACACCTAGTGAAGTCACTCTCAATGACCTCAGAATTTAATGCTGGGGACTATTAATGTAGTATTGCTTGGAGCTACTGGTGCTGGTGGCCATGATGGCTGCAGATGGCAGCACCCAGGGACCTGAAGACCACAATGATGGTGCAGGAGGGTATGGATGAATACTAGGAATCAAGTTTGTACATAAATGTGCAAGGCATGTTTCTCTGACCCCTGAGTTATAGCTTCAGTTCCCAGAACTGATTTTTATTAAAACAGAGAGCTTGCAGCTATCCACATTCCGAAGACAAATAAATTTCCTGATAAGACCTAGTAAAAAGATAAACATTCACATGAGCTTGAAAAGAATTTAAAATAATGATTGAAGCTGGAGGTAAACTGAAGGATTATAAAAGGCTGGAAGCTATAAATAAAAATCCTAAATGCATCTCTCTGAAAAGGATGATAACATATGTTAAATCCTCTTTGGAATGAATTTTTTAATTATTTTATCGTGTATTTATATCAATTTTTATTTAAGGAGCTTTTTATAAGAATTATGTTATATTTTTATGTAAAATACAAAGTTATTCTGGTGGTGAGCTGGTGTGTTGTAATTATATTGGACTCCTGACACATAAATACTTATACTATTGTTGAACATATTAACTCAGTTAAAACAAATAACTTAGTATGTCTAAGACATATTAAGATTATTGATGATTATTGGTGATTTTATCTAGTTTAATTTATGTGGACGTTCAGCTACCCACTCTTTTCCACCAAATTAATTAATGCAAAAAGAACTGAATTCAAAGTTACCACCTAAAGTGTGTACCTCTTGTAAGATTCCTAGTTACTAACAACACTTTGCATTATTCAGATGGATTTCTCCCTAAATAAATGAAGAACTTGAAAAAATGTCATTGTAATTTGTTCTTAGGATAGCTAATATCAAAAGATTGATGCATACCAATGCACCCCTAATCATCAATCAGTAAAAAAAAATTTTAGAGCATGCTTTCAAAATAAAAATAAGTAAAGAGCTATCAAGAATAGGCAATTAATGAGACAAAATGAAGAAGGTATTCATAACTAGTTATTAAAAGTTAAGAGCTGAAGAATTCAATGTAGCTTAATTTCAAACATAGTTAAATATGGTTTTCTGTTTAGGTTACTTTGGCAAATTACTTTAAATAAGAATTTAAGGTAGTTTAAATACTTGGGTGACCTTTAGCAAATAAAATAACTCAGTATATTTATTTCATGTTATTTAAAAAATAATAGTATGTGTACATAGATTTATAGATCAGTCAAAAATAATATATATATATATACAAACATAAATATCTAAGCTACTTATTGTATACTATATTATCTTAGATAATCATTTTTTCTAGTGAATGGGTAATTAGAGTCCAATGTTTCTGTTGTTATTACCCAGTAATTTAGGGATCTAAATATCTGTGAAAATAAAATAAATATCTTGATAGGTTGAATACTGAATTAAATGTACTTCACACTCTCATTAATGGGTTGAAATCTTCAGAATATAGATAAGGTCGTTATATAGTAATAAATTTAAATGAGCTCATTAGAATCAGTCCTAATCCAATATAATTAATGACCTTATAAAAAACAAGTAAATTTGAACATAAACCTCTGTTTCTAGAGGGAAACTAAAACCCAAATTATTTAAATATTTTCTCAAGAAAAGCTCCATTATTTAATGAAGACTAAAATCTTTCAAGTTATTCTCTTATGACCTTGTTCTAACTTTGATCAAGGAAATTTGTTTAAAAACCACTGTTAGGGATGGAGCGATAGCACAGCAGTAAGGCTTGAATGTGACCAACACAGGACAGACCCCGGTTCAATTCCCAGCAGTCCCATATGGTCCCCTGAGTGTGCCAGCAACGATTTCTGAGCACAGACCCAGGAGTAACCCTTGAGCTTCATTGGGTGTAACCAACACCCCCCCCAAAAAAACACTGTTAAATAATGTAGAGGTATAATATGATGCTTCATACAATAGTAAATATTCTATAAAATATAAAATATTCTTCAAAAAAATTGAAATTATTTTTTTTAAAAACTATAACAATTGTTTTATAAGTAAGTATAAAGAATGCTGCTAAATGAACCACTTTCCCCAAATTTTATGCTCAAGACCTAACAACTATCTCAGCATAAAACTTTATTTTGTACATTTGGTCTTTAAATTTAACAGGTAAAATGTGGTTATCAATGTAGGCAATTAATTCTGTGTCAGTATAATTTCCATAAATAGAGAAAAAATTGGACACAGGAGTGAGGAAAAACAAAGTGAAAATACAGGGAAAATATGATCATTTGGAAGACAAAAAGGAGGGCCTGTGAATTATTCTCATCAGATCAGAAAGCACAACTGGATATTTTGAGTGGATATTTCTAACTATCAAAATGGTAGACAATAGATATTGGTTTTCATTTTGGGATCATGGTTTTCATTTGGGGCATGGATAAAGGACAAAACATACAGGATTATTCAGATTATCTTTATCTGCAATGTAGAGAAACAAAAGCTATGAAAAATGATGGCTGGAGCAGTGGTGCAGGTGGTAATGTGTTGGTTTTGCATGCACTAACCTAGGACAGATCGCAGTTTGATCCTCCGGAGTTCCATATGGTCCCTCAAGCCAGAACAGATTTCTGGGTGTATAGCCAAGAGTAACCCGTGAGCATCATCCGGTGTGATCCAAAATTCAAAAAAAAAAAAATCTATGGAAGTATGAGCCAATAATAAAGCTCAGCTACTACAATATAGATATGAGAGTGCCAGATTAGGAGCAAAGAAAGTTTAGGAAATAAATAGGCTTCTGGGAAGTATCATGGGAATATGAGTTAAGGGTCTTGAGCAAATAAGTGGTGTCAAGAGAACTAAAAGTATGAACTGACATCATAACTGTCAATTAGCAAATAATGGCAGGTTTGGGAAAGGACTGTTGGATCATAGGGGACATAAGCATTAGGATGTTCACAAGCTTATTAGTGGTGGAGGTGGGTAGTAACTTTTTTATATTTATTTAAAAAATTTGAACGCTATTGTAATCCTATTATTCAAACAATAATTAGTTAATTTTATTTAAAAATTCAGTTTACAATTAAAATTTTGACAAATTTCCCTCAAGTATCTTTACTGGAAATCATGCTAAACTGATAGTTCTGAGATCAGTTTCAAAGTCTAGTATTTTGCTTTCACTTAGCTAATAAACTTCAAGGGCATAAGTAATAGCACAAAGGGAAGGCACTTGCCTTGCCTGAAGTTGACCTGAGTTTGATCTCTGGCACTACATATGATCCCTGGAATACCCAGGAATGATCTCTGAGAATAGAGCCATGAGTAACCCCTGAGCACAACAGCATGTGGACTCAAAACCAAACAAAATAACATTCAATTGTTCACCAGTTTTGTACAAAGTACACAAAATATAAAAGATTCATATATATTAATCATATAAAATATACACTTAATTATTTTAGTCTTCAACTATCAACTATTTATCTAGTTAACTGTTTTAAGACTAATATTTTTCATCTTTCTACAATATTTAGGCATTCGTAGTCTCATTAAAATGTCTTAAACAGTTGGGGCGGGAGAGATAGCATGGAGGTAGGGCATTTGCCTTTCATGCAGAAGGATGGTGGTTCGAATCCGGATCCATATGGTTCCCCGAGCCTGCCAGAGAGATTTCTGAATGTAGAGCCAGAAGTAATCCCTGAGCGGTTCCGGGTGTGATCCAAAAACAAACAAACAAACAAATTTCTTAAACAGTAGTTTTTGATTATAATTATAACATACTGTAAGAGATGGGATTGACATGGGGAAATATGCGATTCTTTGCAAATATTAGTAATAATAATACATATTATTTAAATTTAAGAATTTAAATATTTCAGGCCAGAGCAATAGTATAGCGATAGGGTATTTGCCTTGCACGCTGCTGACCCAGTACCGACCTGGGTTCAATCCCTGGTGTCCCATATGGTCCCTCGAGCCAGGAGCGATTTCTGAGCGCATAGCCAGAAGTATCCCCTGAACTTCACCGGCTGTGGCCCCAAAATAAAAAAAAAAACTTAATTATCTTTAGAGATATTGTATAATTGAAACTGAACTCACAGAATAATGTGAGGTAACATTTAGTCAAATGCAGTCAGATTTTATTAATGGTTTTTCCGCCAATAATTTTCCTGGACGAGATTTTATTTGATTGAGTTTATATTTTAGAGGGCAGCCACACCCAGATTTACTAACAACTTACTTCTGGCTCTGTTTTCAGGAAACATTATCGAAAAAATATGAAGGGTACAGGGGAATCAAATCTGGCAAGCCAACAATCATCCTACATGTTCTACTATTTTACTATGCCTCAAAGGATTTATATGCATCTTGTTACTTCTTATAAGCTGACTCTTCCTAGTAACTTTGTTACATCAATTTATACCTTTAGGGATTTTAACTTCTGTAAGAATATTTTTAAAGTTAAGAGATTAAAATGACTAATTTATTAAAGCAATATACCATTTTATATACCATTTTTATTTATTTTAAATGTAATTCATAATAATTTGAATGGCTTAATTCTCAATAATTATGATTTTAAAGGGAAAATTAGGCTGAATATTTGAAATAGTTAAAACACAACTAAATATTATCCAAAAACAAAAGAAAAAGTAAAGTAGGATAATATAAAATGAGAATGAAGTAAATAAATTGAACACCTTTTTGTGTTAAAGGCTGATCTGCTCAATTGTGCTTCTAGCTTTTGAACCATTTGAATATATACATTTACAAGCTTCAGATTAATGAATGGAAGACATCCATGAACTGTCAGCATGGTCACATGTAAAACAAGTAGAGTATAAAGGAAAACTATAGAAAAGGAAAAAGGCAAACCATAAAAAGGAATATTTTAACACAAATTTAAATATGTATCTTGTGAATGCTGTATCTGATAAAATGAGGTGGTCATTATCCCTATGCTTCATTGTGGACACAGTTCACTACATTGTGTGGGCAAGAACCAGAACCTATTACCAAATAATGTAAGTCCCAGCCATTGGGATTAATGATGTTTTTCACTTCACTGTGCTTTTTTTGTATACATTTTGTTAACCAGAAGCAGAACTGAAATTTATCAAAGGGTGGCTATTACTGTATTCATAAAGAAAAAAAAAAGATTAGTAAAACTGCTGATGTAAGAGAGAAATTTTTATTCAATTAAAGTCTCACTTCATAAAGATCTAGTATATATGCACACTAATAAAATTTCAAATCCTCTAAAGGCTGAAAGACTAAAATACACAAGCACATTTATAATGAATGCATTCATAATGAAGAGTACCATTTTCATACTCTGGACTTAGAACATTTAAATTTAATTTCAAGTTTTCTCATCTAGTTAGTGACTGTGTAAAATCACCTAATTGCTTTTGTGTCTGTTCCTTAATCTTTAATTGGGAATAATGATGCTTATCTTGCCTTATTTACCAAATGGCAATCAGAATCCACTAACCTTGTTTGATTACATACTCTTTAAGAAAATGTATATAAACTGTAATTCAGAATATTCTATCTTATAAATTTGCTATATTCAAATCAGAATGGTAGCAGCAAGTCCTTTCTTGAAGAAAGATGAAAAAATCTGAATATGTGTTGCAGAGTTAACAATTCTGTAAATTATGCATATCAAGTTGCACAGAAAAGGACTTGCTGCTACCATTCTGAACAACTTGTTAACATACAAATTTTAGTGGTCATAATGGTCAAATTCTAAAAAGGCTAGACATGTAGAGTGAGAAATTTGAGTATCCAACATTGTGTGACTGATTTATAGTAAAATAAATTTCTATTATTTTAGGCCTGTCTTAGGACAACTCTATCTCCAAATACCTTTGTAACATTGGTTGTGATTGTCAGTCATGGCACTGTATAGTGATTTGGATATAAATATATATGTATATAGATACATATTTTGGGTTTCTGGGGGTCACACCCAGCAGTGTTCAGGAATTGTTCCTAACTGAGCTCAAGAATCAATTCTGACTGAGTATGGGGAACCATATGGGATGCCAGTAATCCAATGCAAGTTTAATGCTGGCAAGGCAAACACCCTACCCTCTGCTATCCCATCAGCACCTATGGAATATACTTTTAATGGAATACTACATTAAAAAAGTCAATTTGTGTCTCTTAGGACAATCTAAATGGAACTCAAAATTATTATGCTAAGTAAAACAAAGTGATGTGAAGGAAATAGTCAAATGATTCTCCGATATGTAAAATATGAATACTGTACCAACCTAGCAAGACACAAAATTCAAAACTGGTGGTTCAGAGAGGAAAAAAAATGTTAATGAATGAACCAAGAGATTTTTGGTGAGGTTTCAGTTGACCTTTGGTAGTGGGAGTGGTGAAAATCATACACATATAAATACGTGATTTGAAGTATTTGAAAGTCCTTAATATTGTAAACTAATGATAAGACAATGGAAAAAAGAGTATTTTTTTTACTGAGCCATAGAAAATTGTTTAATATGATTGTTACATAATCTGAATAAATTTAATTTTATAAATTTTAAGATTAGTAAGATGGTTCATAGATCTTAGAGAACTAGGTCCATCATGTGGAATAATTTAATTAAATACTATTTTAATAAAGTGCCTTAAAACTAAAATACAGTTTTTTCTTAAATTGCATTAAATTGTCACATTTTATATGTTTTTGAATTGGGAATATAATTGAAAATGGGAGTTTTGAAGGTATTTTATCAGGCTCTCCAGTGGTCTTTATTTGAGAATGGTCTTTATTTTAAAGAGTTTATTATTTTTGCAATAAAATATCTAATGATAATCGGTGAGTTGAGATTTTAAAAAATCAGAACAAAGACAAAAATATAGAAAAAGAACTCAAGCTGACACATCTTCTAAAATTTTAACAATATATTTTTATGAGATAAGAAAAACCTTTAAAGGCATCTGGTTTTAATAAAATAGCATACATACTTTGGCTAAAGTTTCGTTTTTGTGTCAAGCCATTTTAAATAATATCAGCCAGTTAACAACAAGCTATATTTGCATATTATATATTAAACTAAACTAACAAAGAAAATATTAACTATTATTATTTTACAGCAATCAAGTAATTACTTTTCTTTCTAATATTAAGGGATTGAAGTCAAGAAAATTATAAATTTGTAAATAAGTTAAATATTCAAATCTCCTTTTGACCAATACTAGATTTGTATGGGGTAGAAACAACTACAATCTTTCTACAGTTTTCATTTTCCATAATGAATGGAGTCAGCTAATTAGTTGTAAAAATAACTGATGCTAATTGAATCCTAATAGTTGTTAGTGCTCTGGTAAGTTCTTTTTGGATGGAAACAGTATGTAAATCTATAGAAAACAGCAAAAATTTGAAAATTCTTTTGAAAGATGGCAGACCAAAGAGAGTATAATGGACAGGTTGCTTGCCTTGCATATTGTCAATACAAGTTATATTTCCAGCACTCAGTATGCTACTCTGAACATCACTATGAAGGAACCCTTATTGTAGACCCAGAAGTAAGTCCTGAGCATCACCAGCTATGGCTGAGGAACCAGCAAAAAAAAAAAAAAAAAAAATATATATATATATATATATATATATATATATATATAATAAATTCAATGAGATGATATAGAATTGTGTTCAATATTCATTGTACATAATTTCATTGTTTTTATCTTGTATTTTATTTACAGTACTAAAATGATCAATAATTATATGCTTATTTGTGTTGTTTGTTTAATATTTATCTCTTCATTATACACCGCAAATTTTATAAAAGCACAAATCCTGCTGGTTTTGTTTATGAATATGCTCAACACTTGTCAGGAGCTTTTACATAGTATGGCGCATTAAGAATTTGATGAATATGTAGTAAATGTCAAAAAGGAAGAATGTGTTTAATTAATAACTTAGTTGAAATATATCCCTAAACATTTGAGAATTCACTTCATTTTATAAAGATTAATATATTATAATATGCTTTAAAATAAAAGTTTAAATACAATGTTAAATGCTATGTTCTTTGACATTAAGAATTTAAAAAAGACACTTTTATTTATTTTTTTAATTTAAAAGTTTTTCTTTAATTTTTTATTAAATTGCTGTAACAGAATTAAAAAACTTTTGGAGTTGAATTTCAGTCATACAACATTCCAACACCCATTTCTTCACCTGTGTCTATTTTCTACCATGAATTACCGTACTCGTTTCTTTCCAGTTCCCTCCCATGAATTACTGTACTCATTTCTTTCCAGTTCCCTCTCATTCTCAGCCTGCCTCTATAGTAGACACTTTGCTTCTTTCACTTTTTTTTTTTTACATCCTTTCATTTAGGTACCAGTGCCTATAATACTGTTACTGAAAGGGTATCATATATATTATTTTACTTTCAGCACCCAGTTCTTTTACATCTCCATCTATATTTATTTATTTGTTTTTGGGCCACACCTGGTAGCACTCAGGGATTACTCCTTGCTCTATTATGCTCAGAAATTACTCCTGACAGGCACAGAGAACCTTATGGGATGTAAGGGATCTAACCAAGTTTGCCTTAGGTCTGCTGCCTACAAGCACAGCCCTACTGCTGTGCTATCTCTCTGGCTCTCCATTTCCAACTATGATTGTTATAGTGGTCCCTTTTCTGTTATAGTTGCATTCCCCCCAATTATTTCTATTACCAAAGTTTCTTTATCTGTCATTGGACATTTGTATGATTTCAATATTATCTACTATACTTGAGACTGCAAATAATTTTTTTTTCTTGGAATAGATACTAAGGAGTGACATCACTAGATCTCCATATTGATCAGAACAGTGCCCCACTCCATCATAGTGCTACCTTCAACCTACCACCACACTCTGTCATTCACAGTTCTGTAGACTAGTTCCCAGGTACCATTGTCTTTGACCTTTTGTTATTATTTCTTTATATATCACATATGAGAGAGATTATTCTGCAACTGTCCTTTTTCTACCTTATTTCACACAGCATGAAACTTTCCAGATCCAGCTCTGCAGCAGCAAATTGCATGAATTTGTCTTTTCTTTTTTTTTTTTTTTTTTTTTTTTTTGGTTTTTGGGCCACACCCTGTGAGGCTCAGGGGTTACTCCTGGCTATGCGCTCAGAAGTTGCTCCTGGCTTCTTGGGGGACCATATGGGACGCCGGGGGATCGAACCGCGGTCCGTCCTAGGTTAGCACAGGCAAGGCAGGCACCTTACCTCCAGCGCCACTGCCCGGCCCCGAATTTGTCTTTTCTTAATCCAAGTAGTATTCCATTGTGTATATATATACTACAGTTTCTTT
Source organism: Suncus etruscus (assembly GCF_024139225.1). Lineage (NCBI taxonomy): Eukaryota > Metazoa > Chordata > Mammalia > Eulipotyphla > Soricidae > Suncus > Suncus etruscus. The sequence continues at coordinate 83,653,340 of NC_064853.1, read as the reverse complement.
ATCTAGTTATTGGTTCTTAGATACTTGAATTGTTCTTATGATTTATCTATTATGAACATAAGATCATAAATGTTTTTACTAAATGTAGTTTTTTGTGCCCTTGAGAAAGATACCAAGCAGTAGAGCTGTTGTTAAATGACATGGAAGTCTTAGTTTTTGAAGTGTTAGTATTGTTTCCCCAAAAGATTAAACATCAGAGGCCAGAGAGATAGCACAGTGGTAGGGCATTTGCCTTGCACGGAGTCGACCAGGGATGGATCCAGGCTCGATTCCCGGCCTTCCATATTCTGAGCGCAGAGCCTGGAGTAACTATTGAGCACCGCTTGTTATAGCCCAAAAAGAAAAAAAAAAAAAAAGATTAAACACCAATAACCTCACCAGTAGTGGATAAGTGTTACTTTTATCGCACATTCATAACAACACTTTGTATTTGTTCTTTTTAATGTATGCTAATATTAATGATGTGAGGTGATAGGTCATTATCTTTTAATTTTTTTCCTTGATAATAAGTGATTGGTCATCTGTCTTCTTTGAGGAAATTTCTGTTCAACTCTTCTTCCCATTTTTTGATAATGTTCATTGGTTTTTCTACTTACATTTTTTTCAATTTTTATTTTATTCAAACTACTGTGATTTACAAAGTATTCACAATTGGGTTTCAGACATACAATGAATCAGGGCCAAATCCAATATCCACCTCCCTCCGCCAATGTTCCCTAAGGGAATCCCAAATCATCAACTTTACCCCACAGCCTGCCAATATAACAGGCCCAATTTAAGTTTAGATTGTAAAATTTTGGGTTGCTTAATTCCATTGTTGTTGTCTTTGGCTTGAATATTTAGTTCTGTACTTTTTTAAAAAAAATTATTGAAATTAATGTGATTCACAAAGCCCTTCATAGTTGGATTTCAGAGTAGGTTTGGATTTCATACAATAGAATGAAAAAGTGAATACAATAAAAAGAATACAATAGAATAATTGTATAAAATAAAATGTATAAATGAAATTATATAAAATAAATTGTATAATATAAAATGTAAAATAAAATTGTATAAAATAAAATAAATACAATAGAGTCAGATTTCATACAGTGACAGTCAATTTAGTGTCATTCCCACCACCAATGTTGACCTCCCTCCATCAAAGTTTCCAACATGCACTTTATAGCACCACATTTAGCCCCTTACTCTGCCAGTATAACAGTCCCATTTTAAGTTTAGATTGTTTTAGTTTGATCTCTTCATTCTATTGTTGCTGACTTTGGCTTGGATATTTAGTTCTGTCCTTTCTTATCTCCACCAATGCACCTGTGAGTTCTGTCCTTTTTTCAACCTTCTTGGACCCTGGCCCTTATTCTTCCATATTTGTGTTTACCTCTTCCACTAAGTTTCTTTCATTTTCATTGCTATATTGTGAGGCCAAGTGTGATTGAGACAACTCCATTTAGACCATTGCATTTTTTATGTAGTTATTTAAAAAATAGCATATAGGGGCTGGAGAAGTGGTACAAGTGGTAAGGTGTCTGCCTTGCCCGCACTAGCCTAGGATGGACCACAGTTCGATCCCTTGCCATCCCATATGGTCCCCCAAGCCAGGAGCTATTTCTGAGTGCATAGCCAGGAGTATCCCCTGAGCATCATCAGTGTGGCCCCAAAACAAAAAAAGAATAACACATATAAGATATATTATTCTGTATTTATCCTTCTTCTGGAGTCTTTTAACATAATGTCTTCCAGTTTCATCCATATGGCTGCAAATTGCATGATTGCATCATTCATTCCAGCTATGTATTGTTACATTGCATATATGTATACATCTTCATAATCCACTCATCTGTTGTTGGACATCTGTGTATACATACATCCTTATGTGTTGGTGTACCTAGCTAAAACCCTGAAGTTGGGTGCAAAGACCCTAAGACCCACCCATATCTGGGAGGGGTCTTGGGAACCGGATAATAGGTGTAACTACCTGCAAGACCTCCCATTCCTGGGAGGGGTCTGGAAAAAGTTAGATAAGCCTGGAACGAAGGGGATTCGGGCCCTTTTGTTTCTTGGCCGGCTTTTGGATCTTTGGGCCGCATGGAGCCCAAAGGGAACATGGCTAACAGGAGATAAGATGCAGGGCTAGCAAAGTAATGCTGTGCTTGAAAGGTTGACATAGGCCACACACCTGTGGTGGCTAGGGCATGAATAAAGATGATTCTTCCTGAAGCCTGCGTGTGAGTGAGTGATTTCACCTGGGCCTGGGACCCGGCCGGCTGGATGGAGTTGCAGAGCCATGTGGCCTGGGGTGGCAGAAAGGAATCCATCGCCATCCATAGCCATCCAGCCCCATCCTTAATTATTTAACACAACACTTATGGATGAATGTTTTACCGCCCTGGGCTAGATCTAAAAGAGGGATTTCTGGGTCATATGGCAGCTCAATTTTGAGTTTTCTGAGAACTCTGTATACTGTTTTTCATAGGGGTTGGATCAGGCAGCATTCCCACCAGCAGTAAATAATAGATATTTTCTCACCATATGTCCACTAACAGATATTATTCCCATTATTTTTGATATGTGTCATTCTCACTAGTATAAGATTATATCTTATTGTTGTCTTCGGGTTTTTTATTATTATTATTTTGGGTTATACCCGGCGGTGCTCAGGGGTTACTCCTGGTTCTGCGCTTAGAAATAACTTCAGGCAGAGACAGGGGACCATATGTGATGCCGGGATTCGAACCACCATTGGTCCTGGGTCAACTGCTGGTAAGGGAAAATGCCCTACCACTGAGCTATCTCGAGCCCTCATTGTTGTCTTGTTTTGGATTTTCCTAATGATAAGTGATGATAGCAAGAGACATTATTAATTATGGAAATATTTAGAACATGTCAACTGAATTGTTTTATTTTATTTTATTTTATCTTGGTTTTGGGACCACACCCAGTGGTGCTAAGAGTTTGTTCCTGGCTCTGCGCTCAGAAATTGCTCCTGGCAGGCTCCGGGGGACCATATGGGATGACGGGAATTGAACTGGGGTCTGTCCTTTGTTGTCCGTATTCAAGGCAAATGCCCTACCCCTGTGCTATTGCTTGAACCCCCCTGAATTGTTTTTAGATGTAGATAAATATATCATCAGATTAAATTATCAAACATTGGAGAAAAATAGACATTTAAATTTTAGAGTTTATTCTTTATTTTGTTTGTTTTTGGTTTTGGGTCACACCTCGCAGCACTCAAGGGCTACTCCTGGCTCTATACTCAGAAATCGCCCCTGGCAGGCACAGGGGATCATATGGGATGCCCGGATTTGAACTACGGTCCTTCTGCATGCAAGGCAAATGCCTTCCCTCCATGATATCTCTCCGGCCCACGGAGTTTATTCTTAATTAACAAAATATTATTATTAATTATAGATGCTGTAGAATAAGTCACTTGAGTCATTATGATAAGAAATTAAATGGTGGCTTTTGAAATTGTACAATAGATAGGGCACTTGCCTTATACATAGTCAACTTGTATTTGTTCTCCAGTATTTTGAGAACAACTGGGAGGCTCCCTGAGTAGAGTCAAGAATAATCCCTTAGTATATCTGGATGTGTCACCAAAACAAAAGGAAAGAAAAATGAAACTAAATGCATTTACTTTTATTACTGTTCATGTATTAAAAAAACAATTTTATTAAAAATGTTTTATAACACTAGATATTTAAATAAAAGTGATTCATAAATTCATACAATAAATTTATGATAAAATTCCAGTAAATATAATTTAAAATATGCTACTTAGTGGAAAATATTATGATTTCTCTCATTTCTTTCTACATGAATTTTGTTCATATATGTAAATATTATATATGATAAGATATAATATGATATATAATTGCATATTATAGTATATATAATACATTTATATATGTAAATAAAAACAGAATAATATAATCATGTATTATATTGTGATATTATCACATATTAATATCATAATCACATATTAGTTTGGATTTGTATAAGTCAATAATTCCACTTTGTAAATATGTTTTTCTTATACATCCAAAATCAAAGGAAGATTTAATTACCTTACTTAACTTTTACATGTTTTAGTAACAAAATAAGCACATTGGGCAGAAGCTATTCTCTGTATGTCACCTATTTGTTATCAAACACTGAAACAAATATTTTATAAATTTAAGTTCCTATTCACTGTACTTGGAAAGGAAGATAATGCCTTCCCAACTGTGACAAACTGGGCTTCTTGCTACTTTGGCATTGGAATTTCTCACTGTCTTATGTAGCTAGTTACTCAGCAGTCATAATTATATTACAATCACTTATTATTAGATATTAAATACTTCCAAGCATAATTTTTCTTTCTTATAAAGAAAGCTATTCTTATACTAAATAACTGACTTGGAGATAAAGACAACGTTTTGAATCTGTGATTGTATATCTTTTATCTGAACAACTCTTCATGCAAATATAAAAAGCTTCATTAAGTATGCATTTTCTATCATGTATATGATAACATTTTAAAAAATCCAAAGTACGGAAAATCTACTTTTCAAATATTAAACAGTTTGTACATTATTATTTGTGATTTCTTTATGACAAATCTAGCCATAGACATATATCCATTGTAGAATGACCAATTTTCAATAATATTTGTCTTTATATTGTTTTATGGGGAAGGACTTGCTATATCTAGTAGTAAAAAAAGCCCTTACAAAATAGCTAATGCTTTAGATGACTTTATTTAGGAAAATTATTCAATACATTAATACACAGAACTACCAATAGACTAACCATTTGAATATATCTCTAGTGAAGAGCTACATCTTCTGTTCAGAAATTTCTAAGAGCTAACCATGTCTCCTACTGAAGAATCATATTCCGGAAATAACTCTTCTAAATCAAAATGAATAATCAATAAAATCTACTGCAAAAGCATATTATTAAATAACCTGAAGTATCCTAATTCTGGTTAGAGGCTATTTACCACAATTGGTCTTTAACTGGCTTATGTTGTCAAAAAATAAAAGCCATTTATATCCATCTGTCAAAAAGAAATCCAGATAGAATAATTTAACTCCAAAGAAACATGAGAGTTAGAGAGGGAGAGCACAGAAGTAAAGAAACATGCTTTGCCTGTAGCTGAATTTTGTTACATAACCCACATCTTGTTAACCCTCCCACCCCTTCATCTTTGATGGATATGACTGTGAAAAACTTCAACATCATCAGAGTGGCTGAGTAACCCCCAGCATTTTAGGTCCTAAGTATCTCTGAATACCAAGGGCCTGGCTCATGTGCATCATTTGGAGCCTCACTCCCCCATAACAGAAAGAAGTATAAAGTACCTTATAAAATATATGACTATGATTATAAATCATATAATTTTAATAAAGATTTAATTGAATAAAGATTACTCTCTCTCATTAAAAAATGCAAGTAAATGGGCCAGAGCAGTGGCACAAGCAGGTAGGGCGTTTGCCTTGCATGCCTGACCTAGGACGAACCACGATTAGATTTCCCCAGAGTCCCATATGGTCCCCCAAGCCAGGAATGATTTCTGAGTGCATAGCCAGGAGTAACCCCTGAGTGTCACTGGGTGTGGCCCAAAAAGCAAAAAAAAAAAAATTCCTGTAAAAATTGAGATACTGTTTATTCCTGTAAAAAAACTTTATCTTCCAAAACTTTTGTAAATGCAGAAGCTCTTTTGACACATATTAAACCTTCATATTTCAATTATTTTATGTTTTAGTTTTGTTTTGAGGCCACATCTGCACATAATCAGGGATTAAACTTGCTGTGAATTTAGGGGTCATTCCTAAAAGGACTCTAGAAACTATAAGGAATGTTGCCCAAATTGCACCAATCTTGACTGCATAACAGCAAATGCCCTAACCATTTAACTCTAATTTGCTCACATTCTTAAATTTCTTTTTTTCTTTCATCTAACTGTGTAAGTAGATGGACTACTTTTATCTTATATAAAACAATTATTTATTTATTTATTTATTTATTTATTTATTTATTTATTTATTTATTTATTTATTGGTTTTTCGGCCACACCGTTAGATGCTCAGGGGTTACTCCTGGCTAAAAGCTCAGAAATTGCCCCTGGCTTGGGGGGACCATATGGGAAGCCAGGGAATCGAACCGCAGTCCTTCCTTGGCAGTCCTTCCTTGGCTAGCGCTTGCAAGGCAGACACCTTACCTCTAGCACCACCTCACCGGTCCCACATAAAACAATTTTAAAGAGTGGAAAATTTCATAATTTTTTATTTTGAAAGTGTAAGGGAATCCCAAATGATACTCAGGATACCCAAGGGCTCCATTTGTGATTCTTGGCCAACAAAACTCTGTTTAGTCCAATTACCTAAAGTTGCAATACTACTCAGGTTCTGTAGTACTGGGGATATCTCAGCCACCCCTGAAGTCCTGGGGTTCTCCAAAGTTACACATACTTTAAGGGTTCCAGGACAATACCTGATGAAATAAAAAAGTCACTTTTTACTAAAGACACCGTCATTTGAGAACCCCTCTCCCATGTATCACCTGCCTATATTTCTGACAGGCATGACCACAACTCCAGTAAGTCTTTTTAGTGTTTATCTCTGTGTGAGATTTGGTAGAAGAATCTATAGGCATGGACAAAACTAGAATGAGAAATAACATAATGTAAAGCACTTGGAGTAATGAAGAATACCTATCTGTGGAATAGCTTAGTGGAAAAGGAGGTTGTAAAATTTGTCTGCTAGTTAAGACTTTAGTGGTCCCTTGGGGGCATGAATATTTTTGTACACCTCAAAAGTAAATGCCCTACTTTTGACTGTCTCAACTAGAATCATTTATTAGCACTAGATCTCAAACTATCTAAACAAATCTAAAACTGTTAGTGACAGCCACAAACACAATATACTATAACAATGAATTAAAATTATATACAGCAGCTTACATTTTTGATATGAGACCTCTACACTAAGTAAATTAAAGACAGCTGTTTAATCTAAAACATTAAAGTTAATATGTAATCATAAACATAAGTAAACAGAAAAATTGGCCAAAAATAATGGATCAAAACAAAAAATCTGGTGGAAAGTTCAACTATAATCGAACTTGTCCAAAGAAGAGTTGAAACAGGTTATAAAAACATTAAATAAACTAAGGAAAGCAATCAATAAACAAAATGAGATTTATAATAAGCATAGAGAAAATATAGAGAAATTTCAAGTAGAAATAATCGATTTTTAAAATGCCATAGCTAAGGAAAAGAACACAATAGTGTAATGGTTATCATGCTGCTTTTTTATGTTAATTACCTGGAGAGCTTTTAAAATCCTAAATGTCTTGCTCATATTTCTAATAACATGGTTGAGGGCCAGAAAATGACATCAGAATAATCTCTGAGGGAGGGTTTCAGAAAAGGTGATTCTAATGGACAGTCATCATTGAGAACCACTGTAATAAAGGACTTAAGAGTAAACAAGAGAACCATCGATAGAATTGGCATATTGAAAAGTGTAGACATGGAAAACATTATAAACAATAGAACATAGTAACTATAAGTGTATAGTGTAAAAATAGTGTAAGAACCTAATGAAGTTCTATTAGAAGAATAAGATTTTTGGGTCCGGAGAGATAGCACAGCGGTGTTTGCCTTGCAAGCAGCCGATCCAGGATCTAAGGTGGTTGGTTAGAATCCCGGTCCCCCATGCCTGCCAGGAGCTATTTCTGAGCAGACAGCCAGGTGTAACCCCTGAGAACCGCCGGGTGTGGCCCAAAAGCAAAAACAAAACAAAACAAAACAAAAAAAAAAAAAAAAGAAAAGAAAAGAAAAAAAAAAGAATAAGATTTATAAGAGCACTTCAGAATTCAAAGGAGTTTGCTCTAAAATCCATGTTCTCCACTGAACATGAATTTCTGTCTCTGCTTGCTTCCTTGCTAGTTTATTCTCTGAAGCCCATGTTCTCTCTTAAATATGCATCTTATCTGTTTTCTCTTTCAAGCCCATGTTCTCCCGTGAATATATATATCTTTCTTTCTGTTTTCTTCTCTCCAGAGAAGCCTATGTTTTTCTTTCTTCCCTCTCCCCTCACATTTAAGTAAATGAATTCAATTAAATATTTTTCATATTCAGGGACTGGAAAGATAGCACAGCTGTAAGGCATTTGTCTTGCACTCAGCCAACCCAGGACTGACTGTGGTTTGATTCCCGGCTTCTCATATGGTCCTCAAAGCCTGCCAGGAGAGATATCTGAGGGCAGAGCTAGGAGTAACTCCTGAATGCCACCGGGTGTGACCCCACCCACATATTTTTTCATTAAAAAAAAAAAGTGAGAGGAAAAAGTAGCTGAGAATTTTCTTAGAGAAAAAACAAAAAGCAACTGTGAACTTTGCTGATTTGAGGAAATAACTAAAAATTCAAATAGATGAGGCTCAAAGACTCTAAATCAAAATGAATCCAAAGAGACACTCTCCAAGACACAGTATGCTTATACAATTCAAAAATTAAACTTTGGCCAGAAAGATAGTACAGCCTGTGAGGTGTTTGCCTTGCATGTGGCTGACATGGGTTCAATTTCCCCATATCCCATATGGTCTGAGCCCACCAGGAGTGATTGCTGAGTGCAGGGCCAGGAGTAAATGCTGAGCACCTTTGGGCGTGCCCCTCAATGAAAACCTAAAGGTAACAAAGTAGCTGAATTTACATTTTTTAATACACAAAGAAAAAAATTTAAGTGTATGCCATAAGCTGGAAGAGCAAATACATACCAATGCTGCTATAAACTTTAAATCACACCAAATATTTCTGATAATTTTACTTAAATTATAAACTAAGCTACAAAATACTAAAAAATCTCAAATATGTGTAAAGTGAATATACTTTTTAATACTATTGGGTCAACAAGAAAATCAAAGTAATAATTCAAAATACCTGGATACAAATAAAACTTTAAACAAATTATTAGAACATATGGGGGTAGCAGTAGAAACTATAAAAATAACAAGTACACTATAATTTTAGCAAAAACTTAAATTTATTTATATTTTATTTAAAAGAAAAATTAAATGTCAATAAAATTTAGAAAATTATAGGAAAATATAAATTAATATATATGAACAAAATACTAAATTCAATGAAAATAAGAGCTATTTTATGCCCCCACATAATAATAAAAATCATTAAGACCTTAATTGGATGTATACTGTAAATAGTATCAGAAAAATTTCAAAAGATTCCAAATAATTAAAAAAGTATTATGGGGCCGACGAGATGGCACTAGAGGTAAGGTGTCTGCCTTGCACGCGCTAGTCAAGGAAAGACCGCAGTTTGATCCCCCAGCGTCCCATATGGTCCCCAAGCCATGGGCAATTTCTGAGCGCTTAGCCAGGAGTAACCCCTGAGCATCAAATGGATGTGGCCCCCCCAAAACAAACAAAAAAAGTATTATAAGAGGGTACTATGAACAATAACATAAAAATGTGTAACATATTTAGATAAATGAATTATTGAAACAAGAGGAAACAAAAAACATGAAACATAAGTATAAAAATTGAAATAATCAAAAATCTCAAAATGAAAAAAATAAAAAGGTCTGACCCAGGTCAGAAAAGGGAGGTAGGGAATTTATTTTGTATGTAGTAGGACTATGGTCAATTTATCACATCTAATATGATAGCCTGAGCCCACCAGAAGTGATTCCTGGACACATAGTCAAGAATATTTACTTAGAACAGATCGTAGTGCTCCCTTCCTCAAAAATTTTGAACCATATGACTTTACTTATACATTTTAACAAGACTTAAGAACATAAAACTATTTTCTTTAGAGTTATCTAAAAATATGATGAGGAAATATTTACAAACAAAATGGTAAAACTAGTGTTGTTCAGGAACACAAACAACATCCCATACAAATAAATCTATAGAGCAATAGTTTAAATATTGGGAAAATGAAGTAAAACTAAATAGTTATCTATAATGTACTCAAACAACTTAACCTCAAACATGACTTTCACCCCCCAAAAAACAGAACAGTATATAGTGCTTGCTTTTTATTTAGCTAATCTTAGTTTGATCCTGGTATGACATATGGTTCCTATAGCACTACCAGGAGTGACCTTTGACTGCAGAGATACATACTAAGTACAAGTTGTAAAAATTGCAAGAAAGCACATGAAATTTCAGCTAATCTACACAATTCTTATGTACAAGTTAACTGCTGACTTTTATAAACTCGAAAGATTATTATTTACTATAAATATGACTGCAACCATCTGTATTTTAATTATACATTTAATCTTATTTCAAATAATAAATGTTTCATAATTAACATAATTGTTCAACATATTAATGTTAAATTTGGCTTAGTGGGCTACTTTACAATTTTCTAAATAAGAAACAGCAAGTATTTAATGTTAATTCAGTTTTTGTAGAATTTTAATATAACATATTGGTTAATAGGGACTATAAGGATATTTGCATTTGTACTAAACCAGGAATAAGCCCTGAGTACTACTAACTTTGGTCCCCAAATGTGGTAATGCTCAAGGCTTACTTCTGAATTTTGTGTTCAGGGGTCACTCCTGGTGGTACTCAGAGGACTTTATGAATTACCATAGATGGAACTGGGGTCAATCACATGCAAGACAATCACCTTAACCCCAATACTATCTCTCTGTCCCATAGTAAAGATATTTTAATGAATACGAGTTTATTTCTCATCACACACATCTATTGTCCTAGCATTCCTTTTCTTCTAAAAACATGTACACTGCTTACATTTTTGAGGATATATTCCCAAACATTTTTAGTTATGAAAATTTATGATCAAATACCTTTCTGTATAAGGTTTCTAAAACTAATGCTTAGTGATTACTTAATTATATACAAGTGCAATATACCTCTGCTCATTTGTTTATATTACCAATCATTCAAGACTAGAAATAACATACATTTCTCCAAATAAATTAGTATGTGAATGAAACATATCATGATAGATAAGCCTACATATGTGGATTCCCTTAATTTTCTAAAATATTTCAAGGTTTTGGAATTTTTAGATACTTAGAATACAAAGTGCTACAAGAGAAGTCCTAACAATTATTTAACTAACTCCTCCCTTATTCCTAGTTAATAATCACTAACTCAATTTTGTTTTCAAGTCTGAACTTCCATCATGTTTATAACATTTTTCCATGAGGAGTGGTCAATGCTTATCTGATATGGCCTTTCTCCTATGTACACACAGTAATTCTTTTAATAGATATTATGAAAGACTTCATTATTTTCTAGCATTCAGGTTCTGAAAAACTTCAAAATGTTGTCAAGTTCGCAATTTTTAAAGAAAAACGTTTACTGAGTTCAGAGTACACTGTGACACATTACAGAGACACACGGACACCTTGTTCCTGCCACAAGAATTTGTTTGCAGGCATGCTGTACATACAACCACAAACAATAGAAAACTTAAGTAATTACCCAAGCTAAGAACCTATAAAACAATGCAAAACATTATGTGATTGATTGCTTGAACAAGGGGTTTAGACATTAAAGTTCATGGACAACAAGGAACTAATTATTTTGCAATCCTGAGTTAAAGGCATATTTTTCCACTTAAATAAGAAATTTCTGCTGGCCATAAAAAAGAAACAAAATATCACACTGGTTCCAGCTTATAAAAGAGTTTAGAGAAATCTGTGATTCGCCTTTAGAAGAAATTCAATACACTAAACCATGTAACACTAAATAATATTGCATAGTGATTTTAATTTAGATATTTTCTTTTCCTCAATTTAATTTAGGATTATTATTACATCTGAATTCTAATTATACATGAGGATATTATTTATTAGTCATAACTGTACTAAAACCTGAAACATATGTTTTTTTACTTTATTGGTCAATTGTTTAAGGTAATATGATTTTTAAAAATAAAATTACTTTTTTGTTTTGAGGGCCACATCTGGCTTTGTTCTCAGGGATCCTTCTTGGAGAGCTTTGGGGGACCAAATATCGCACCACAACAGTCTGATATGTTACATAAGAAAAGGACAAAGTTGGGGTCAGAATGATAGCACGGCGGTAGGGCATTTGCCTTGCACAAGACAGACCCTGAATGAACCCGGGTTCGATCCCTGGTGTCCCATATGGTCCCCCAAGCCTGACAAGAGTGATTTCTGACCTCAGAGCCAGGAATAACGAGTGAGCACTGTCAGGTGTGGCTCCAAAACAAAAATCAAAGACAAAAAATCTACGAGAAAAGGACTAAGTAGACATCAATTCCTCAACCAAAGCTGAGCTTCATTACAATGATTCACTGTCATGTAGCATTTTTGGACTTTAGACAAATGTACCTCTATCAGTTCCATTAAAACTTGTATTCATATTATACTTTTTTCTAAGTTATGCCTCTGAAAATCAACATCTTAGTTCAATGAAGAAAACCTTTTATTACAGATGTGGATGATATTACTTTATATGGATTTAAATGTTATCAGTCTATTTTTTTATTAGATATTTGTATATCCTGTAGGACAAGGTCATAGTTAGCAATAAGTTACTTAACTACTTTAAGCATGTAAATATTTATCTTAATATAGGTTGCCAATTGCAATAATTTCTTGAACTATTTTAATGATATTTGGGGGGGAAGGTTAGGTTTTTAGGTCACACCCGGCAGCCCTCAGAGATTACTCTTGGCTCTGTGATCAGAAATCACTCCTGGCAGGCTTAGGGAACCATATAGGATTTCGGGAAACAAACCCAGTCTGTCTGATGTTGGCAGTGTGCAAGGCAAATGCCCTACCGCTGTGCTATCGCTTCGGCCCCTATTTTAAAGATTAAATACAAGAGAGAGACACTTAATAAATTTTAAAGTCAAGCGAGCAAAACACATTCTCGTTCAAACCTGTGTACTATGAGATATATATTTTATTTTGTTTTCTTTGGGCCACACCCGGTGAGGCTCAGGGGTTACTCCTTGATATGCGCTCAGAAATCGCTCCTGGCTTGGGCTCTTTACACTTTTAATTTGGCTCTTCTGTGCGCCGGGCAGCCGCTTCAGGAGTCAGGACTCTGCTCCTAGCTTCTGTCAGTGCGCGCCCTGTGTGCAGCCTCAGCGGCTGGCTCCAAGACTGTAAGATGATACCCAGTATCAACCCCCTAAACAAAGGTGTTCTCCCAATGTCAACCTTTCTTAAACCTCTTCCTTTGATATGTAAAGGTACACTGAATGTGTACTTTTGCTCTCTCTCTCTCTCTCTCTCTCTCTCTCTCTCTCTCTCTCTCTCTCTCTCTCTCTCTCTCTCTCTCTCTCTCGCTCTCGCTCTCGCTCTCTCTCTGTCTCTGTCTCTGTCTCTCTCCCTCTCTCTCTCCGTCTCTCTCTCTCTCTCTCTCTCTCTCTCTCTCTCTCTCTCTCTCTCTCTCTCTCATAAAGAGGTGTTCTAGTTTTTTGGGTTCGAGGCAGAGAGTACAAGGTAAAAGGCCATGGACTCCATGATCATCCTTTTCTGGCTAGATTGGTTTATTATTTCTTTCCTACTACCCTGCTTCTTCAGACCAGATTGGGTAGGGTTTAGAAATACAGTGCCTGGAGTGACCTTAAAACACATTTTATTTTGCACAAGAGTGGGCATATTCCATGAAGGGATTCTCAACCCAGAGTTTTCTTTTCCGTGGATTCTCATGTTCAGAGTACTCATTGATTATGACTTTCTGCATAATATAAGTGCCACTCAGAATTTTTGCAAGAATGAAAACATTTCAATATCTCCTTCTCAGACACAGGTATCCCAGAATCAGATTCTTTTTTGAACACATCCATCTTATGTTTCACTGTAAAAACTACTTGTGAAACTCCCCTGCAGAGAAATATTAAATTCATAGAGAAAATGAACAATATATGGCAAATACACAAGCTTAGATACCCATTCCTTGTCCAACTAGGGCTGTACAAAGTCAGAGTTCTTCTCTCACAGGAACTGCACTACTTCTTCCCTCTTGACAAGGCGAGAGAGCACCCTTCCCCTGAACAGCCACTTCACTTCCTCATGGAGAATTGCTAATAGTGGGCATCCATACTCTCACCCAGGGTGGTAAATAGCCTGGAATTGATCACAATTGTGAATTTCACAAATTATCTTTACTGTGTCATCTGTCACAGAGTTTAGTTCAACAGGGAGTTTTTTTTTTTTAATCCAGTCTATCATACAATGAGTGGATACAATGTATGGGTGTGCAACTTCTGTTTCTTGTGACTACACAAAAACACTGAGCCATGAACAGTGCATCATCTGTACATACATCAACACATCAGATTATTATTCTGAGTGAAATGAGTCAGAAGGAGAGGTGTAGACACAGAATAATCATTTGTGGCATATAAGAATAATAAATGGCAATATGGTAATAATATCTAGAGAAAATAGGGACAGGAGGACTAGTCCATGATAGGAAGCTTGCCATAAAAAGTGGTGAGTTCAGTAAGAATAGAGAAAGGTACATTATGTTATTGGTAACTGGACATATCACTCTGGACAAAAAGTGGATGCTGAAAATAGATGTGACATGCATGGTACTCTTTATCTAACAATATTGCAAACCACGGTGTCATAAAGGAAATTTTGCAAACCTCAGTGTCATAAAGAAAAAGAGAGATAGAGAGAAAAAAGCAAAATGCCTGGCCCTGACATAGGCAGAGGAGGGTGAAGGGGAAGGAAACAAGGGACATTGGTGGTGGGGAAAGTGCACTGGTGAAGGGTGGTGTACATTTTATGATTGAAACTCAAGTATGAATAATTTTGTAACAAATATGCTTAAATAAAAAATTATTTTTAAAATGTTTCAAGCACTCTATCATAACTCCTTTATAATATATCATATATATTTAACAAAGTGCCATTTTTGTTTTTGTGTGTATTTTAATTTGGTTTCTTGTGCATACACTAAAGTGTCAATAGATTTTTTTTCCTTTCAATGAAATCACTACTTTTCTCTGAAACACTGTCCTTGCTTTTAAAGATTGTTAAAAGGTTTTTCTTTTACCTGTTTCATCTCCATATTGTAGGGTTTCAAATTTCGGCACATTTTGGTTATCAAGAGAAAATGTTTTGAAAAGTTTTGCTTACTTATTATCAGAAATCAAAGCATTTTTTCCTCGAGAAGGGTGTTCACTATCCAGAATTAACAAACGATCAGTGGATTCAAAAGCTGTATTTCATGGTGGATGTTACTTCACATCTAAATCAGCTTAATAATAAACTACAGGGGAAAGGAAATACAATTTTTTGATGTTAGAAGTTATTTTGTTTGAAAACAAATTATCTGTTTTTGCTCAAGATTTTGACAGAGAAACTTTGATTCACCTTCCAAGCCTGTTAAAACATCGCCAAGCAAACAATTCTGATTTTGACATTACCTATTTTAAAACAGCACTTTTAAAAATGAGGGAAGCTTTTCTCAAGAGGTTTCAGGATTTCAGAAACAGCAAAGCGACGTTAGCCTTTGTTAAAAAACCTCAGCATGCCACTGTAATGGAATTAAATTTTTCTCCCTTTAATATCAACATGCAATTCCTGTATTAAAAAAAAAAAACAAAGAAATGTGGAGCTCGAAATTTGAATGTCTTTGTGCTAATTTAGAAAGATTGGAGAAAAACAAATGTGAACTTAGTTCACAGCACAAGTGGTCTGCTTTGAAAGACCTGGAGAAGGAAGATATGTTGATTTTTAACACCTGGAATAGTATTCCTGACTCATATAATCAACTAAAAAAGCTAGCGTTTGCTGTTCTTTCCTTTTTTGGGTCTACATATTTATGCAAACAATCATTTTCAAGCATGAATCTTACAAGAGTAAATTGAGAAATCATCTCATTGATGAGAACCTGGAATCGTGCCTAAAATTAAAAAAAAAAACAACAACATACAAAAATAAATTATAAAAACTATCTAAGGAAACGCAAGGCCAATGTTCACATTAGTGTTTGTGACTTTGTCAGTCATTGTCAGGATGTAATTTTCTCTACATTGTAAGGCAAATTTTATGAAATTTAACATTATCGATAAATAATATCATTTTAAAGTTTTTGTTTTATTAGTTGTGTTATTTGTATCCTCCCGAACTATGTGAATACTTGCATACAGAATATTCTCAATAAAAACTTATTGAAACTAAAAACAGTGTACCATCCTATGTATTTTCGGTTTTAAAAACGTGGCTCTCGGGGCCAGAGGATAGCATGGAGGAAAGGCATTTGCCTCTCATGAAGAAGGTTGGTGGTTCGAATCCCAGCATCCCATATGGTCCCCTAAGCCTGCCAGGAGTGATTTCAGAGCATAGAGCCAGGAGTAACCCCTGAGCACTGCCAAAAACAACAACAACAAACAAACAAAAAAACAAAAACCAAAAACCAAAAAAAAAAAAAAGTGGCTCTCAAAATAATTTTCTTTTTTTTTTTAATTTATTTAAACACCTTAATTACATACATGATTGTGTTTGGGTTTCAGTCATGTAAAGTACACCACCCATCACCAGTGCAACATTCCCATCACCAATGTCCCAAGTCTCCCTTCGCCCCACCCAACCCCCGCCTGTACTCTAGACAGGCTCTCCATTTTCCTCATACATTCTCATTATTAGGACAGTTCAAAATGTAGTTATTTCCCTAACTAAACTCATCACTCTTTGTGGTGAGCTTCCTGAGGTGAGCTGGAACTTCCAGCTCTTTTCTCTTTTGTGTCTGAAAATTATTATTACAAGGGTGTCTTTTATTTTTCTTAAAACCCATAGATGAGTGAGACAATTTTGCGTTTTTCTCTCTCTCTCTCTCTGACTTATTTCACTCAGCATAATAGATTCTGTGAACATCCATGTATAGGAAAATTTCATGACTTCATCTCTCCTGACAGCTGCATAATATTCCATTGTGTATATGTACCACAGTTTCTTTAGTCATTCGTCTGTTGAAGGGCATCTTGGTTGTATCCAGAGTCTTGCTATGGTAAATAGTGCTGCAATGAATATAGGTGTAAGGAAGGGGTTTTTGTATTGTATTTTTGTGTTCCTAGGGTATATTCCTAGGAGTGGTATAGCTGGATCGTAAGGGAGCTCGATTTCCAGTTTTTGGAGGAATTTCCATATCGCTTTCCATAATGGTTGAACTAGACGGCATTCCCACCAGCAGTGGATAAGAGTTCCTTTCTCTCCACATCCCCGCCAACACTGTTTATTCTCATTCTTTGTGATGTGTGCCATTCTCTGGGGTGTGAGGTGGTATTTCATCGTTGTTTTGATTTGCATCTCCCTGATGATTAGTGATGTGGAACATTTTTTCATGTGTCTTTTGGCCATGTGTATTTCTTCTTTGTCAAAGTGTCTGTTCATTTCTTCTCCCCATTATTTGATGGGGTTAGATGTTTTTTTTTCTTGTAAAGTTCTGTCAGTGCCTTGTATATTTTGGAGATTAGCCCCTTATCTGATGGGTATTGGGTGAATAGTTTCTCCCACTCAGTGGGTGGCTCTTGTATCCTGGGCACTATTTCCTTTGAGGTGCAGAAGCTTCTCAGCTTAATATATTCCCATCTGTTAATCTCTGCTTTCACTTGCTTGGAGAGTGCAGTTTCCTCCTTGAAGATGCCTGTAATGTCCTGGAGTGTTTTGCCTATGTGCTGTTCTATATATCTTATGGTTTGGGGGCTGATATCGAGGTCTTTAATCCATTTGGATTTTACCTTCGTACATGATGTTAGCTGGGGGTCTAAGTTCAATTTTTTGCAAGTGGCTATCCAATTGTGCCAACACCACTTGTTGAAGAGGCTTTCCTTGCTCCATTTAGGATTTCCTGCTCCTTTATCAAAAATTAGGTGGTTGTATGTCTGGGGAACATTTTCTGAGTATTCAAGCCTATTCCACTGATCTGAGGACCTATCCTTATTCCAATACCATGCTGTTTTGATAACTGTTGCTTTGTAGTACAGTTTAAAGTTGGGGAAAGTAATTCCTCCCATATTCTTTTTCCCAATGATTGCTTTAGCTATTCGAGGGTGTTTATTGTTCCAAATGAATTTCAAAAGTGTCTGATCCACTTCTTTGAAGAATGTCATGGGTATCTTTAGAGGGATGGCATTAAATCTGTATAATGCCTTGGGGGTATTGACATTTTGATTATGTTAATCCTGCCGATCCATGAGCAGGGTATGCGTTTCCATTTCCGTGTGTCCTCTCTTATTTCTTGGAGCAGAGTTTTATAGTTTTCTTTGTATAGGTCCTTCACATATTTAGTCAAGTTGATTCCAAGATATTTGAGTTTGTGTGGCACTATTGTGAATGGGGTTGTTTTCTTAATGTCCATTTCATCCTTATTACTATTGGTGTATAGAAAGGCCATTGATTTTTGTGTGTTAATTTTGTAGCCTGCCACCTTGCTATATGAGTCTATTGTTTCTAGAAGCTTTTTGATAGAGTCTTTAGGGTTTTCTAGGTAGAGTATCATGTCATCTGCAAACAGTGAGAGCTTGACTTCTTTCTTTCCTATCTGGATTCCCTTGATATTCTTTTCTTGCCTAATCGCTATAGCAAGTACTTCCAGTGCTATGTTGAATAGGAGTGGTGAGAGAGGACAGCCTTGTCTTGTGCCAGAATTTAGAGGGAAGGCTTTCAGTTTTTCTCCATTGAGGATAATATTTGCCACTGGCTTATGGTAGATGGCCTTCACTATATTGAGAAAGGTTCCCTCCATTCCCATCTTGCTGAGAGTTTTGATCAAGAATGGGTGTTGGACCTTATCAAATGCTTTCTCTGCATCTATTGATATGATCATGTGGTTTTTATTTTTCTTGTTATTGATGTTGTGTATTATGTTGATAGATTTACGGATGTTAAACCATCCTTGCATTCCTGGGATGAAACCTACTTGATCGTAGTGGATGATCTTTTTAACGAGGCATTGAATCCTATTTGCCAGGATTTTGTTGAGGATCTTTGCATCTGCATTCATCAGTGATATTGGTCTGTAATTTTTTTTTGGTATCGTCTCTGTCTGGTTTAGGTATCAAGGTGATGTTGGCTTCATAAAAGCTATTTGGAAGTGTTTCTGTTTGTTCAATTTCATGAAAGAGTCTTGCCAAGATTGGCAGTAGTTCCTCTTGGAAAGTTTGATAGAATTCATTAGTGAATCCATCTGGACCTGGGCTTTTGTTTTTCGGCAGACATTTGATTACTGTTTTAATTTCATCAATGGTGATGGGGGTGTTTAGATATGCTACATCCTCTTCCTTCAACCGTGGAAGATTATAAGAGTCCAAGAATTTATCCATTTCTTCCAGGTTCTCATTTTTAGTGGCATAGAGTTATTCAAAGTGGTTTCTGATTACCCTTTGAATCTCTGTCATATCAGTAGTGATCTCTCCTTTTTCATTCCTGATACGATTTATCAAGTTTCTCTCTCTCTCTTTCTTTGTTAGGTTTGCCAGTGGTCTATCAATCTTGTTTATTTTTTCAAAGAACCAACTTCTGCTTTCGTTGATCTTTCGGATTGTTTTTTGAGTTTCCACTTCTTTGATTTCTGCTCTCAGCTTTGTTATTTCCTTCTGTCTTCCTATTCTTGGGTCCTTTTATTGAGCATTTTCTAGTTCTATTAGCTGTGTCATTAAGCTACTCAGGTAAGCTCCTTCTTCCTTCCTGATGTGTGCTTGCAAAGCTATAAATTTTCCTCTCAGTAATGCTTTTGCTGTGTCCCATAAGTTCTGATAGTTTGTGTCTTTATTGTCATTTGTTTCCAAAAACCTTTTGATTTCCTCCTTGATTTCTTCTCGGACCCACTGGTTATTGAGCATGAGGCTGTTTAACTTCCAGGTGTTAAAGTGTTTCTTCTCAGTCCTTTTGTAGTTGACAAACTACTCCCTTTGGAGTTCACAAATAATTTCAGAGCCTTGTGGTCAGCGAAGGTAGTCTGCAAAATTTCTATCCTCTTGATATTATGGAGGTATGTTTTATGTGCCAGCATGTAGTCTATCCTGGAGAATGTCCCATGTACATTGGAGAAGAATGTGTATCCAGGTTTCTGGGGATGGAGTGTCCTATATATATCCACTAGGCCTCTTTCTTCCATTTCTCTCCTCAGGTCTAGTATATTCTTGTTGGGTTTCAGTTTGGTTGACCTATCCAGTGTTGACAAAGCCGTGTTAAGGTCCCCCACAATTATTGTGTTGTTGTTGATATTATTTTTCAGATTTGTCAACAGTTGTATTAAATATTTTGCTGGCCCCTCATTCGGTGCATATATGTTTAGGAGAGTGAATTCTTCCTGCTCTACGTACCCCTTGATTAATATAAAATGTCCATCTTTGTCCCTTACAACCTTCCTGAGTATAAAGTTTGCATTATCTGATATTAGTATGGCCACTCCAGCTTTTTTATGGGTGTTGTTTGCTTGGATAATTTTTCTCCAGCCTTTTATTTTGAGTCTATGTTTGTTCTGACTATTCAGGTGCGTTTCTTGTAGGCAGCAGAAGGTTGGATTGAGTTTTTTGATCCATTTAGCCACTCTGTGTCTCTTAACTGGTGCATTTAGTCCATTGACGTTGAGAGAAAGAATTGTCCTGGGATTATTGCCATCTTTATTTCAAAATTTGGTGTGTCTTTTGGGTAGTCTTGTCTTAGATTAGGTCTTTCAGTTTTTCTCTTAAGACTGGTTTTTTGTCTGTGAAGTTTCTGAGCTGTTTTTTGTCTGTGAAGCCATGTATTCTTCCGTCAAACCGAAAAGTGAGTTTTGCTGGGTATAGTATTCTGGGTGAAGCATTCATTTCATTCAGTCTTGTCACAATATCCCACCACTGCTTTCTGGCATTGAGTGTTTCTGGTGACAGGTCTGCTGTAAATCTCAGGGAAGCTTGCTTGAACGTGATTTCCCCTTTTGATCTTGCTGTTTTCAGAATTCTGTCTCTATCTGTGGGACTTGTCATTGTGACTAGGATGTGTCTTGGGGTGGTTTTTCTGGGGTCTCTTTTGGTTGGTACTCTTCGGGCATGCAGGATTTGATCACATATATTCTTTAGCTCTGGAAGTTTCTCTTTAATGATGTTCTTGACCATTGATTCTTCCTGGAAATTTTCTTCCTGGGTCTCTGGGACTCCAATGATTTTTAAGTTGTTTCTGTTGATCTTATCATAGACTTCTATTTTCATCTGTTCCCTTTCTTTGAATAATTTTTCCATTGTCTGCTCATTTGCTTTAAGTTTTTTGTCCAATCTCTCCTGCTGTATGGAATTGTTATTTATCTCTTCCACAGCACCAAGTCTATTCTCAGCTTCTGATACCCTGTCCCGGAGCTTATCCATTTTGTCATTCACTTCGTTTACTGACTTTTTCAGTCCTGTTAGTTGACATGTTATTTCAGTTTGGAGTTTTGTGATTTCTGTCTTCATATTTTCTTGGTTCTTATTAGTGTTCTGTTCAACTCGATCCATGGTTTCTTGGAGTTCGTTGAGCATCTTCCATATTGCTAGTCTAAAGTCCTTATCTGAGAGGTTGATTAGTTGGTTGGTCATTATCTGGTCCTCAGAATTGTCGTCTTCATTCTCTATGTCTGATGCTGGCCTGCGTTGTTTCCCCATTGTCACACTTGTATTGTGGGTTTTTCTACGTGTTTTGGTGGTATTCATTGTCTATATGATGCAGGCAGCACACTCCTCTGGCTCCTCCCTTTCTGGATGGGCTGACTTGCCTCTAAGGGAGGGGAGTCCTCCGTGGATGAAGCCTCACACTGGGTCAAATCTTAGGCCCGAGCATGCAACAGAGAAGACAGTCCGGAGAGAAATGTTTGCTTCTGTGATATAGCGCCGTTCTTAGTGTGATTTTTCCTTCTTGTTGCAATGGAGTTCTTTCCTTAGAAAGAGTGCACGGCCGCTTAGCGAAGCGGAGCGTCCGTGCTCTGCTGGAGCCTCTTTTTGCCCCACTCGCAAGAGTTTCACGCAAGAGGACAGTAGACAGACATAGACAGGTTACACTCACAGTTTTTCACTGTTGGACCCCACTGGGCCGGTGTACTTTCGCGGATTTTCCCCGCCTGGTGTCACACACAGGGAACCGGCTTTTGCAAAGCTTTGCCGGTTTTCATGCTTTCTCAAAATAAATTTCAATCGTGGTTTTGGCGAGATTTGTCTCAGTTGAAAAAAAAAGGTTGCCGACCACTGCCCTGAGGGATTGAACCCTGGTCCGTCCTGGATCAGTAGCATGTAAGCAAATGCCTACCACCACGCTACCACACTGGTCCCAAGATATATTTTTCTAGTATTTGTTGGATCAACACTAATTATAAGGATCTTAAATAACAGTTTTAGGTTATTGTGCAGAATGGCTTTGTCAAAGCATTACAAAATTCCAGTGCTTTACTTCCATAGTATCTAGACTTGTAAATACAAGGAAATATAGTTATGGAGTCTTGGGCATTCGTTCCATTTTCATTACATTTCCAATATTTTCCTTAAGTTGTGAATTAAGAGCTTTTTGGGTACTTTGAGAGGAAAAATATCCAAAAATGTCATCATATCTCAATAATTTAAATTTACTCTAAACTACCTCCTGTCATCTCAGCTCTTCTTGGTTTCTTAAAGTTATATAAAGTCCATTATGCATTAAGCAGTTAAGGTCGAAACTTTTTCAATTTGCTGAATTTTAAAGATGATCATGTATTAATTATAATGTTATGATCATTCAGATGTTCTAACTTTATTTCAGAGTAGCTTAACATTTTTGAGTAGGTACTAAAAATAAAGCAAATATAATCTTGCATTTTGAGAATAGCTAACTGACACATTCAAGTATCTTCATACTTTGCCTGAGTGTAGTTTTCCAATATCTAAACCAGGGTTTTCAAACTCAATTTACCTGGGGGCTGCAGGAGGCAAAGTTAGTGAGGCAGGGCTGCATAAGGAATTTCACATAAAAAAGTCCTCAAACACCATTATTAACAGTTTTAATTATTTTTTCTTAACATGAATAGAACATTCAGTGAAGATCATGAACAGTTCTTCTGAACATGGCATCTTGCTTATTCCTTGCTGCCAGAGACTTGACAGTGCTTCTTTTCACAAATCTGTACCACATTTGGCTTTAGAGAGGAAGCAGTTGAGACCCTCAGTATGGCTTGAAGATGATCATCATTAAGTCTAGACCTGTACTTTGACTTATTGAAGTTCAATGTAGAGAATAACTTTTCACACAAATATGTGCTCCGAAAAAGGCACATGGTGCACTTGAACATTCCAGAAAGCTCAGGGAAGCTGGGGGGCAATTCTCTCAAAAATTGCCCATGCATGTCTGCTTTTCCACTAATCTCCCTGAACTTGACTTTGAGATCAGAGTTGCATTGCAGGTCAATGAGCTCAATTTAAAGCACAGGAGGGGCATCTTGCACATCAAAGAAAAAGGGGTCCACAAAAATTTGGAAAGTGGCTCTGTGCTTTTTGAAGTCTGCTAATCTGTGATCAAATTCCTTCTCTAGCATAAAAATAGCACCAATATATTTCTCACTTCTGAATGGTATGCCTGCATCCACAAGTTCCATGCATGCTGGGAAATGGCAAAGGTTTGTCTGAGAGAGCTGGGATTTCCATAACACAAGTTTTGTGGGGAATGCTCTCACGTTGTCATAGGCAGCACTGAGAAGCTGCTCCAGGCCTTGTAACATCTTGTTTAGTACATTCAGCTTAAGTGTGATGTCAACAAGAAAAGCTAAGTCCATGAGCCATTTGTGATCACTCAACTCAGAAACAGCATTCCCATCCTTCTCCATGAAGGCTTTCACTTCTCTCAACTCAAAAAATTTTTTCAGGACATTTCCCCTGCTGAGCCAATGTACCTCAGTGAAATAGAGCACATCTCCAATATTATGACTCCATTTTCTCTAAAAAAGCATGGAACCTCCTGTGCTTTAAGCCCCTGGATCTGATTTGTTTGATGCATTTCACAACAAGAGACATCACATTGTCACAAGGCAGGCATTTACTGCAAAGGGCCTGCTGATGGATAGTGCAGTGAAGAGCAATGGCCTTCTCTACACCCTCCTGTTCAATTTTTTTTGAACAAGTGCCACCAGTCCATTTTTCTCCCAGTCATCAATGGCGCTCCATCAGTTATTATTTCAACAAACCTCTTCCATGGCAAACCTGCATTCTCAATGGCATCACACAGATGCCAAAATATCTCATTAGCGGTGGTCTGGCCATGCATTGGAATTATTGTGAGCAGCAATTAAAAATTGCTATCAACACCATGGACATAAATTGTGAGCTATGCAGTGTCTATTATATCTGTGCCCTCGTCAAAAGCAACTGAGTATGCATCAAAACATTTGGCTTTCTCACACAGTTGATGATAAATGTCACTTGACATGTGAGAAATGCGCTCTGCCACAGTGTTGGCAGAAAGGCTGATTTTGCTAAACTAACCTTTCTTTTCCAGACAGATAATAATTGCAGCTTGTAACATGCATTTTTTTTTAACAAACTCTCCTTCTGTGAATGGTTTCCCTGCCTTAGCAATCATCTCACTAATCATGTAACTAGCTTCGACTGATACAACATTCTCTTTGGTTGCTTTCTTGAAGAAATCTTGTTGTCTCATTAGACATGCTTTAAGACTGGCAACCCGCTTGGCTCTCTCATTTCCTTGATATTTTGCACATTCCTCAGCATGTTTTTTGAGTAATGGTGTTTTAAGTTGTATTCCTTGTGCACTGCAACTTTCTCTGAGCAAATAAGACATGGGGGGATGCCCCTGTGCTCAACAAAGTAATACTGCATCTCCCACTTTTCCTGAAATTGTCTGTGCTGGTCATCAATCTTTCTCTTCACTGCAGGCTTTGATGAAGTCATGATGAAGGTATGACAAAATCTAATTCTGTAATAAACTTCTCTCCCTTAGGCCTCTGATAATGCGAGGGACAGCGGGCAGGAGCAGTGGAAATGACGTCTGTGCTAGGCGCAAAGTATTCGCGATTATTCGCTTACTGAATATTCACAATCAAAATCGCATTAGTAAGAAAAAATTCACAAAATATCGCATTAAACATAAACGGAACTGCTCGGGGTATGTGAATGTTTAATGCGATTTTTTTTTACTTATGCAATTTTTATTGCGATTATTCGGTAAACAAATAATCACTAATACTGTGATATTTGAAGGCCGTCCACGGGCCACAATATGTATGGAGGGCTGCAAATGGCCCGTGGGCCGTGAGTTTGAGACCCCTGATCTAAACATTGTATTATTTCCTACAATCTACCAAGAACTTATGCCATTCATTTAACTTTACAATTCAGTTTTCTATCCAATTTTTACTTTTCATGCTTTATCTTTTTCTATTATTATTTAAGCTATTAAATAATATCATTTAATAGTTATAATATAAATATTAATGTATATAATAGATATATTTAATAGATTTAATGTTATTAATCTATATTATTTAATCTATTATTACAGAACCAGTTTCCTAAAGAAAAGAGAACAGAGAAAACTATAGAAAAATTGTAAAGAAAGAGGTCTGGGAGGAAAATTAGGAGAGTATTATTAATTCTCTCTGCACATTAATAACAAACACGACTTAACCTTTTCCATTAAAGATTTTGCCAGGTGAGGAATCATGCAAAAATAATCAGGTGGCAGCCTGATGCAAATTAAACTTGAGCTCCTGCCCCTGCTGCGGTCTTCTAGTTATCTAACATGAACTTGGCATTAAGATGCCACAGTTAATGGTGTAATCCTTATGCTTTTATACAATCACTGACTCTGTAATATGCACTAAATTAGGAGAAAAAATCAATATCAACTGAGAAGAACCTGTGATAATCTACTGAAGACAGTGATAAGGAGGCAGTGAAGAGGCAAGCTTGAATCAGGCTGTAGAGCATTCTGACATGTTTTAGAATCAAAATCCACATGGGAATTTATTAAAAAAATCATGAATGTTGAGTTTTCATTTCAAATACATTAAGTAGCATAAAATGAAAACAAATAAGTAATATTGAAAAATAAAAATGAGTGTCATCAGTATCTGGTTCTCTCACCATATATATCTAAATATCTACGTAATTAAAATGTAGTCATATAAAGTTGGCAAATGTCTTCATAGACTTAAAGAATCAAAATTCAATAGCATTTTCTATAATATTTAGAAAATAAGTCTACCATGCTACAATAATACAGGGCAAAATGTATCTAGATATTTTTTTAGAATGAGTTCTCTTCTAATAAAATAAATAATAAATTATGCATTGACCTTTTATATTTTATAGAGACAGTAAAAGGCTATTATAAGGTTTGGTTAAGTATTGAAGAAGTATAAACAAAATTATTATTGGCCATGTGGTTTCAAAAGAATCTTACAAAAGGAGTAATTTATTTGCACATCTAAGATATAAACAACTGAATAACTCTAAACTGCTTACACAAGTTGCTTCTTCACCTTTTCAATGCACTTCAAATAGCAAAGAAGAATGTGTTCCCCCCACAATTCAGACAGCTTTGTAAACATTAATTAATTAATCCTAATAATACCCTTGTGAATGTGAATAGGTATTTTCTCTCTGGGTACTACAAATGAGAAAACTATAACACTAATTATGTACATTTATAGAACTCTTTCTCTTAGGGGTACAGGATGCTTTACTACTTTGAAATTATTAAGCAGACACTAATAATTACTATAGTTCTCTGAGGTATGTGAAGGTGATATTATGAAAACATGATGGAAAGTTTTAAAAATAAAGGAGGGGCTGGAGCGACACCATAGCGAATAGGGCATTTGCCTTGTACACAGGCGACCCAGCTTTGATCCAGGTTTAACTCCCAGCATCCCATATGGTCCCCCGAGCCTACCAGGAGTGATTTCTGAAAGTAGAGCCCTGAGTAACTCCTGAGTACTGCAGAGTGTGATCCCAAACCCCAAGCCCCAAATAATAAGAACTTTTTTTTTAGTTTGGGGCAAGGACACTTCATACAGTGTTATCAGGAGTTAATAATAAATCTGTTTTTGGGATTTGTATTTTATTTGTACTGAAGTGCTTAATGGATCATGTGGTGGAACCAGAAATTGAGTCTCCTACATGCCAAATATGCAAAGCCCTTTTATGCATCATGCATTTTATTTTTCTTACAATTACCCTTATAAAACAAGCTAATACATCTTTCTGTTTATTGATATTTGTTTAGTTAGTTATTATACAAAATACTATTTTGGAAATATACAGATATAGTTAAAAATACCCTCAAACAAAAGTTAGTTTTAGGGTCCAGAACGGTGGCATTAGAGGTAAGTTGTCTGCCTTGTAAGCACTATCCTAGGATGGACCAGAGTTCAATCCCCTGGTGTCCCATGTGGTCCCCTAAGCCAGGAGCGAACTGAGCACATAGCCAGGAGTAACCACTGAGCTACAAATGGGTGTGGCCCTAAATAAAAGTTTTAAAAAAAATTAAAAAAAAAAAGTTAGCCTTAGTGAAAGTCTGGGTTTTCTAATCAAAATGAAAGAGAAACACCTAATATGAAGTTAAGAAAAATAATAAATGAAAATATAATTAATTTTATCAATTTAACTTACCAAATATTCTTCAGTTTTCTTGCTGGGTTAGCTACTCTTATAGAAATTATGGAAATCTAGGTAGGGTTTTTGTTTTTGGACCTGACAATGTTCCAGGGTTATTCTTAGCTCAGTCTCAGAACTCAAGAATTTTCCAGGTGGTTCTCTGGGGACCATATGGGATGTGTGAAGTGAAGCTCCAGACAATTCTGGTTGGTTGATTGCTGTCATTTTAGTCCTAAATTCCTTATTTAAGAAAATAAGGGGTTTTCCCCACTCCCAGGCCTGGCCGGGACAATGGCCTAGGGTGGGGAGCAAATCCCTGAACTCCGGGCTTGGGAGGGTACCTCTCCCTTCCCGGAGCAGGATTTTTAGCCGGCATGGACGGGCAGCTGGCAGGCCCCCCCATGGGCCAGCGGCCTCGTGGTCCAGCCTAGGGTAGGGGGGATCAGATCTGGGTCACCTGACCCCCCTCTCCCCCATTCCTCCGGATCTCCAGGTGGGTTCCAGGGAGGAGTTGATGGGGCACCCGGGGTTTTCCCCACTCCCAGGCCAGGCCGGGACAATGGCCTAGGGTGGGGAGCAAATCCCTGAACTCCGGGCTTGGGAGGGTGCCTCTCCCTTCCCGGAGCAGGATTT
This sequence comes from Suncus etruscus, assembly GCF_024139225.1. Classification (NCBI taxonomy): domain Eukaryota; kingdom Metazoa; phylum Chordata; class Mammalia; order Eulipotyphla; family Soricidae; genus Suncus; species Suncus etruscus. The sequence continues at coordinate 83,625,136 of NC_064853.1, read as the reverse complement.
TTAGCCGGCATGGATGGGCAGCTGGCAGGCCCCCCCATGGGCCAGCGGCCTCGTGGTCCAGCCTAGGGTAGAGGGGATCGGATCTGGGTCACCTGACCCCCCTCTCCCCCATTCCTCCGGATCTCCAGGTGGGTTCCAGGGAGGAGTTGATGGGGCACCCGGGGTTTTCCCCACTCCCAGGCCGGGCCGGGACAATGGCCTAGGGTGGGGAGCAAATCCCTGAACTCCGGGCTTGGGAGGGTACCTCTCCCTTCCCGGAGCAGGATTTTTAGCCGGCATGGACGGGCAGCTGGCAGGCCCCCCCCATGGGCCAGCAGCCTCGTGGTCCAGCCTAGGGTAGGGGGGATCGGATCTGGGTCACCGACCCCCCTTTCCCCCATTCCTCCGGATCTCCAGGTGGGTTCCAGGGAGGAGTTGATGGGGCACCCGGGGTTTTCCTCACTCCCAGGCCGGGCCGGGACAATGGCCTAGGGTGGGGCTTAGGGGGTGGAGTTTGATTTGGTGGGTGGCAGATAGCTACTTAGCTATACTCAGTCTGTCACTGGTAATTTCATACCAGTCTACATTTTGCAAACCGCGCGGCGGCGCCCCGCGCGAACACTTGCTCCTTCCAACCATCAGTACCCCAGATTTACCCGTCTTAACTTCAGTAACACATAGTTCTAATCTCTGACCTAAGACATACAGTATATCTAACAAATCCCAGAACTATTTAGAAGGACATAAATTGAACACATATATCTTTTGAATATTATATGGGTATTTTCTTTAGCTGATGTAACTCTCTATATATTCTTCTACCATGATGCTTCTATTCACTTTTCATCTTGTCTTTTCTTTGTAAGCTGTTCAGTAAAGATTGTTAGTGGAACTGTCCCTCAGTTTGATACCTATGATTTAACTATGTCATGGAAATTGCTGGTCTTGTTCCTATTGCCTCCAGATGCACCAATAACGCCCCATGGCATTGATTCTTGTTTGCATAGACACATTAAAATGGGAAAACACCATACATACAGATAAGTTCTTATCTAATAAATTTCAGTACAATGTACCTTACACCCTGAACATTGATATAATGACCTGGCACAGGCCTCAGAAGAATGGGCATCCTCCATTCACGCTGGAACCAGGCAAGCTAACTACGAAACATCCAAGGTCTTTTACAGCAACAGCTGGAAGCAGTCCTCTACCAGGAAAGACACTACCAAGGGTCTGACATCGACCTCTTAAAAAGAGACTTCCGTTTACACTGAGAAGACTTGACAGTAACAATGACCTGCTCTACAGGACATGGTTCTCTCTAGTCCCCCTTAAGTGTGAGGTGAAACGAGAGGATGCTCTGCACCATCCTGACTGCAATATGGGATATGCAGACTCCAGGATCTTTAATACAGAAGCATGATACCAACAACAGAGACTATGTGAGGAATGGAGGTGTATTGCCACTACAGATGATGACTTGAATTGGACAAAGTAATTTGCCTGGAACCTAGAATCAGTCCTGTGCCAGGAAACTTCAGGGGTAAGGACTCCTTGTATTTAGACCATAATTTGTCTTTCCATGGCCCTTATGTTTTGGTGGGCCTATGCAAACAAATGCCACTTTAATACCATTTTTTACTATGTTCCCTTGACTCCAATTCTTAAGAAAAACAAGCCACTAAAACTTTTGATGTTAACTTAAACTAGTTAGCATGTGCATGGAACTAGAGAAATGTACTTTGCCCTCAATGTTTAAGGAGTTACATAAGTCTAATGTCTTTAGATTATATTGTGTGCTGCTAAGAAATAGTATGTACTACAACTGGGGATTTGAGGGACAAAGTAATTGTATTGTACAGGGGTTCAGTTTTGTTTCTATTAATGTTCTTTGGCTGAAAGTTCAAGGCTGGGATATCATCGATGGGACTACCGAGAATTCTGTTTATGGGTGATTGGGCTTCCACTGTAACTTTACCCTGTCCTCTTTCTTTGCATTTTTGTTGTCATAATTAAAAAATAAATTAAAAAAAATAATAAATAAAAGAAAATAAGGGATCATACATTATTATTTTTTTTTGTATTTTCATCAACACATCCATCAAACTTACCAATAATGGCCTTGCTAACTAGTGCATCTATAATAGCAAAGTGAGGGAGTCATTGAAACTAGGCACCATGAGAGATAAGGAGAACTGAATAAAAGTTTCATAATTGCAGGGAACCATTCTCCATACCATTATGTTTGTCTGAGCTCCCATTACCCATCATCACAACACCATCTCTAAGATTGAGGTACACATTTTCATTATGAAAACTAAATATATGCTAGCAAAGTAAACAGCAAAATTTTTTTCTGCTAGATGAAGAAAAAACATAGCACTTTAAAGTTTAATGACTCTTAAATTTGTATTAGTTCTTTAGTTAAAAGATGTTAAAATGTGACTCATTTTAATTTTTGAAATTACTATAGGGTTTCTTTTTTACCTACTTCCATAAAATTGATAATATATAATTCAAGGCTAATTCTATACTGTGAAATTTTATTTTGACCATGTTGGATTTTTTACCACCCACTTGAGAGAATTTCCAAGATTCATCTCATCTTGGAGCACTTAAAATTTAAAGTTGCTTACAAAATATGGCATTTTAAAAGGAATTTGCTAAATCTTCAAATGCCTATAGAGTGTAAATGTCTCTCTTACTGGAACACAGCACAATACTCAGCACAAAACCAATATGCAGATAGTAAGGAGGCATTTTATTTTTCTTACAATTACCCTTATAATGCAGCTTGAAAATCATATTATGTAATTCTCAGAACATTGGGGAAAGCATTAGCACCGTCCTATAAAAGGAACATGTAATATATGTACATATTATATACAGGCCATATTAAAACGTTACAACATTTGTGTGTTTCTTTACATTTGTGTGTTTATCAGACAACTTTCTAGCAATAAATGGCTACCTATATATGATTTTTGTTGTAGATATATGTGAAATTATAAATTAGGTCCGTTGACTCATGGAAGATAGATAAAGGATACGTAAATATGTTTCATCCTATTATGGGGAGACTCCAATTACAGAAATAGAAGATAGACTGGGTTCCACGCTAAAGAAATGGTTTCAAAGTTGAGATATCCATTACTATGTTTTTCACTTCTTTATCTGTCAATTTTTTTGAAATATAATCTCTCATCATGATAGATTGAATAGTATAACATCAAGCTATATTTTCTCCACAGTAGATAGATAAGTGATGCTAAATGAATAATGTATCAATACATTAACAACTAACATGATTTTATGTATACAGACATTTTTTCAAGGTTGGGGAGATAAAACAAGTTTTGGCTAATGCCTAATATAAATCCAACTCTGGTTCTATCCCCCATTTAGATCATAATGTGTAGTCCTGGGGGCCCCAATTAGAACCTTGTATGGCATTGGTGATCTTAGCACTGTAGGGTTTGAACAGCAATATTGAAGCCCTTTCACGAAACAGACAGCTGACTGGCTGAGAATTAATGGAGTGGCCTTTATCCCTGAGCTCTGCCTGGGAGTCCACATTCATACAAAGTATTAATATATGTACCAATATTTTTAAATCATTAAAATATTTAAATAAAACTGATTTTAGTTGTATTCATGAATTCTATGATTTCCTAACGTCAGAACTTAGCAAGGAACAAACTGATGGCATAGTATTTTGTAGTGTGTTGCTTTTATGTCATCTATAATTTAGTTATAATAAAAGTGGAGTGCATGCACGTATGATGAAAATATTCTGTTAATTTAGTGTATATTTCAGAGAGAGTCTCCTTACAAGGTGAAAGAACAGTTGTTTCTGGGCTGGTATCCAAGTTATAAAGAGGAGACTGCTGTATCCTGTCCCCTTAAAAGATTATTTTAGTTGATGAATACACACAACCACTTATTACTATGATTGGCATCAAAGTGTATGAAGCAATAAGCTCTAGTTAATTCCTCCTGATTTATGACTTTCTACTATTTCTATAGTTGTTTCCATGGCTTTGGCTACTAAGATACATGAAGAAAAAAACAAAATACCTGTTTCCTATTTTTTTTTTTGGTTTTTGGGTCACACCCGGCAGTGCTCAGGGGTTACTCCTGGCTGTCTGCTCAGAAATAGCTCCTGGCAGGCACGGGGGGCCATATGGGACACCAGGATTTGAACCACCCACCTTTGGTCCTGGATTGGCTGCTTGCAAGGCAAACGCCGCTGTGCTATCTCTCTGGGCCCTGCTTCCTATGTTTAACAAAGATGCTCAACAGTAAGAAATGAATTTTCTCCTTAAATATGTACATCATGTGCAAATAATAATAAAGTTTATTGGTCATGGTGGGCAGTGAAGTCCTTTAAAACAGAATGAATGAAATTCATTCACTAACTCACTCATACTGCAAGCCTCAATGATAAAAATGTAGAGTTTTGAAATAAATGATAAAAATTATCTTCAATAAATGAAACAAAAGACAGGACTGCTTAGAGTTGGGATCACCTGCCAGTTACACTGTATCATTATAGGTTCTCATATTATGTATACTTAGTTTCCTGAGTGACAACTGTCATGACTGAGGAAACACACATTAGTTCTCAAGTTCACAATGAGATGTGTGAATCTTAGAAAGTTTGGAGCACCCGGGGATTAGATAGAATATATGGTTCAATGCTATTCAGAACATTTTAATAAGAAGTACTTTGGGAGCTGTAGAGCACTAATGTTAACAAAGGTATAATTTTTTATGAACTAAATTCAGGGCCTTTGCATGACAGAGTCTGTCAATAGGCTGTAATTGGGGTGCATAGTAGGAAATCATGGTTTCAATTTCTGGTATCATTTTTCTGTTCTATAGTTGTCAAGAAACCACCCAACACCCTCTGGTCAATTTTAACACACATTCTTTGTAATCCTGTGTGTGTGGAACATCAAAGTACAGGGGATTCATGGCTATTTTATAACATGGCAAAAAATATAGACTTTAGCTTCAAATAAGAAATAATTTCTCTGATTGTCTAGTTCTGTCAATCAAACATAGTTCTTGAACTCCCATATATGTAGAGAATTTCAGGAAGTTTTGAAGAAAACTTACTTAAAAAGGAAGAAGGTGAAAGTCTTCGCCTTCCAACAACTGTGTAAAAAAATATCACAAAGAATAGATATATAGTGGTAGTTTATTTTTATTCCATTTTATTCAGAGGTCATATCCAGGTAACTAAATTCTTGGTGAAAGATGCTTATTATAGCCTTGGTTGTGAAAGAGATGTAAAAAGAAAAAAAAAAAGGCTGAGATCAGAAAAGACTTCTTGCCCAGCTTCAAGAAATGTGGGTAATTAATACCCTCTAGATCTCAACCCTGGTTTGCTTTGTCTCAGCCTTCCAGATTTTTCCTCTGGTCAGTCATCCAGCAAGGTAAGGTTGTACAAGAGCTCAGCTATTTTCTATCAATTGAGGACCCATTAAACAGGCAATATTTGGTTAATTATATATATATATATCATGATTTAATAGCATCCTCCCTATGGTAAGCATAGGCTATGCTATTGAAACATGATATAATACATATTTACATATATATAAAAAACATATTGCCCTCATTTACCACCCCCTGCATACTGCTACTGTTCATTTTCTTTTATAGGCACAACTCACAAATATTTTTACATTTTATTTCATTAATAGCCTTATTTATGGAAAAACAACTTGTAATAGAGTCTATGATTTGTTTTGATTTTTTCTTCAATAAAAATCAAATGATCCTACAAAATATATAACCCTTAAAATATTTTTCAAAGTAAAATAAGCTAGTCCCACAGTATTGCATCACATTTTACATGATTTAGTTATTATGAAATATCTCATATAGGCAGTTCCATCAGGTAAAAATAAGATAAGTGGTTACTCAGAAGCTGAAAGAAATAAGGAGATGCAAAGTGACTGAAAATAGCTATAAGAACATGCTTGAGGAATTAAGGAAAATATTCTAAAACTGTGGTGATGGTTGTACAGTTTTGTGAATTTAGACAAAAGATGCCTACTGACATTGTTGAAATTGGTAATCATTATTTACTTAAAATATTTTTAGGTTAATGGATTTATTATCTAGACTAAACTCATTATAATTGGGTGAAGAGGGAGGGATAATATAGAAAGTATGGTGCTTGGCCTGAGGTCAAACACCTACATCTGATGTGTTCATCAGAAGTCTCTAATCATAGATAGAAATACTGGTAAGTCCTAAGCACAGCCAGGTATGGTGCACAAAACAAAAATATAAAATTTAATAATTAAATAAGAATAATTGAACAAAGGAACCATTGTTTAGTGTATACCTATTCATTACTGACACTTATCATTTTTTTTTTGGTTCATTAGTATAGAGCTGTGTAAGTTTTCAAGTAAGAAAAAATGATGTCAGAGGGAGAGAGAGATGCAGAATAGTCTCATTCATCTATGGGTTTTAAGAAAAATAAAAGTTATTTTTGCAACAATTCTCAGAGACAATGAGAGGAGGGCTGGAACTTCCAGCTCACTTCATGAAGCTCACCACAAAGAGTGGTGAGTGCAGTTATAGAAATAACTACACTAAGAACTACCATAATCATGTGAATGAATGAGGGAACTGAAAAACCTGTCTAGAGTACAGGTGGCAGTGGGGTGCGATGGAGGGAGATTTGGGACATAGGTGGTGGGAATATTGCACTAGTGAAGGGGGGTGTTCTTTACATGACTGAAACCTAATAACAATCATATTTGTAATCAAGATGTTTAAATAAAGATAAAAATGACATGAAAAGTCAAATCAAATCTATAAATAATTATCTTAGATTTCAAACAATTTAGAATTTTCTTATATTTTGTTCAAAATGGGGGGTGGAGATCTTTAATGTAACTTTGGTGATGATCAGAGGTCATGTACACTTCTAGCAGTGGTGGTCACTGAGGTTAGAATTGCATCCTTTTGTTGTAGTTTTACATTACAACTAGATGCAGCATTGCTGGAAATCACAGCATCACAGATATTAGAGCTGCAAAGCATAACCACCAGATTTGTCAGGATAACTGTACTTGGGCTCCTCACATTTGAACTTATGTTCTTATACAAGACCAATCGACATTCTAAAGCACTGATCAATTTGTCCAGACCCTACTTTTCATGTGTAATGCTAATATTAAACAAAGTGGAAGTCAAAACCTTTTGAGAGGGCACTTTCTCATTGTTTACAGATATTTACTTTTCTATGTGACTATGATGACTTAAGGGGTGTCCAGAATACTTCAGTATGTATGTGCAGAGAGAAGTAAAGAGAAATGTTTCCTTTTGTTATATTGTCAAAGATGTATGCTACCTGTCTACAAGAAAATTCCCTCCATGCAATCCACCTAAACAGGTGTATACACTGAAGATAGAGGACTGAAGTTTAAAGAAAAAAATCACTCAACTCACTGATATATTTCTATATTTTCAGATGGCTTTGTTTTCTCCTTACTAAATGGAGGAAAAGCAACACTGTCATTATTGCATTGGAGGCAAACCCATCACTACATCTGTTTTTTTGTAGAATCTATAAAGACCAGAATGATTGTCAATTGATCTTCTTTGTAGAAAATTATTGCTGCTAATGAGCAGTTGTTATCTCTCCCTGCATTCAGGAATACAAGAAAAGCCTATCTATGAGATATACAGAATATGTTAGGAAAGGAATTCAAGTATTTCCTTTTCCGGTTAGCTACTGTTTTGACAGCTAAAGAACATGTCAAAGTAGTAGAAAGAAAATATGGGAAAGTGATATAAGGAACACTAGTCAATCTTTCTTCATTTTCATAAGTAGGCATGGTAAAGCCTGGTGGATAAGAAACCACAGCAAGCTTCTAGTATTTGTTGCAGTCCTCATGATAGAACCACTTTCAGAGCAATGCATTCCAAAGACAAAAATATGGCCAGTTATTTAGAAACAAAAAGAATAAGTAAAGGGTATTGTGGGCAAATGACATAGGGGCAGAAAAACCAACTCAGGTCATATTAATTAATGAGTTTTTTTATGAAAGTACATGCAGAATTAGGTCAGAGTTGTCATGTTTTAAATCACTTAATTATCACAACCATTTAATTCTGAATTTTAGACTAAAGCCAGCAGTTAAACAATCAAAACTACTTATTTTACTCAATCAATATTCTCTACTACTTGAATCAGTGCGATTAACAACACTACATCTTTCAAATCACATTTCCTTAAATTCATTCTTTAAGGAAAACACTAATTAGCTTGCTATTATAGACAATTAAAAAATCTGCACACTAATTAGCATCCTCTCTACTCAATTTTGATCTACAAATATTCAAGTGCAATGTTCAATGAAAATCGGGGGGAGTAATACATTTTTATTTATCTCTAATGTAGTAATTAATTAGTCTTGAAAAGTATTGAACATACATTTTCATTCTCTAAGTCAGTAAGGAAGAAATGAAGCCCATTTATATCAAATGCATTGAAGATAGAGGGCTGAAGATTTCAAGAAAGCAATCACTCTCAACTCACTGATAAATTTCCATATTTTGGGATAACTTAGTTTTATTCTCTTTGTCAAGAAAGCGTTCAGCAACTACTACCACAATCATCAACACTAAAGTCGCACTGAGAGAAATATCAAGCAATGAGTTTATATAAAAGCAAAATTTGCTTCCACAGAGTACTAGGTAGAAACTTATATTTCATTTAATAGAAATGTGTTGTTGTATATCAGTACACAATTCTGATATTGCTTCTGACTTAAAGCCTTACTCAGCTTCCTCAGATTGATACTTCGATTTTACTTTCATTTTTGTGTCTATCAAAAATTATTAGTGTATGCTTTTACTCTTTTCTCTAGAGACACAGGATTTTGCCTGTCATCTATACCATTGACATCTAACAGTGTGCTAGGCTTTCAGAATGCACTAAATTTTTAAAAAGCACAATTCATAAGTGATCAAGGTGATAGAAAGATCCACCCATATATTTGAAAAACAAAAGACATTCTAACTAAATCTGGTTGATACAGTATTTAGATAAAAAATTATGATATTTAACAAGAAGGGTGATTACAATATATACTTTGGAAAAAAAGGTAATCTAGAAATATTAATATCACTGGGCTAACTATTTTAACCATTGAAAACAGAATGAAAAGTGTTTCCTAATGTAACTTACATACTCCTGATTACAATAACCCTTTGAATTTATTTGCTCTTATTTAAGATAGTTTTTCATGAATTCAAGCAATCTATAAAACATGAATACCCCTACCTAGTCACTGTGGAGATTCGGCAAATTCACATAGAATTAGATTCCAAATCTTCAGACTTCAAACAAAGCACTACTATTTTTAAAACCAACTTAACATATTATTTGTTGACTGTTCAAAATTAATGATTACACATTACTCTTTCGTCATATAGTAGATTCTATTCCAAAGTGTCAGAAAATGTAGTGTAGATAAAATCTAACATCAAATTTGTGTTTTCTTATTTTTAACTCATAATGATAGCTTTCCTCAGAGTGAATCTTGTAAATTATTTTTACATCTTCCTTCATATACATGCTAATATATGTGTGTTGTATGTATGAATAGATATTTTGTAAAGCGTGTTATGTAAATATATCACAATACATTATTGCCTCCTCCTCATAATATGAATTCACAAAATTCATATTACTTTGTATTTCTGGTGTACAATTTCTAAAAATAAGCATCTTTTCATAACATATATAGAAATGTGTAATTATTCATATTAACACACATAAAAATCTTTATTTTAATCTTTGATTATTAGAAATGCAATATACCTTAAATTCAATAATAATAAATTAGTTATTTTGGAATACATTTATAAAGAAAGAAAGAAGGAAATACAATAAACTGTAAGATTAGATTAAAATAATTGTAAGTATGAATACACAGAATGCTGTACTCAGAGCTTATTTCTGCCTGTTTTTAGGAAAAACTCCTGGCAGGGTTCAGGGTTCCATATGCAGTGACAGGACTGAAGCAAGTCATATGCAAGGCAAGTGCTTTATATGCTCTCCTCTATGCTCCTATATTTATTTAAATAAATAAAAAAGTGAGGCTAGACTTTTTGAGTGTACAGTGGTTGGACATTTGCCTTGCCTGCGTTGACCCAGTATGGATGCAGGTTCGATCCCCTGGCATCCCATATGGTCCCTCGAGCCAGGGATGATTTCTGAGCACAGGAGAGCCCCTTGAGCACCATTGGGTGTACTTCCCCCACCAAAAAAAAAAAAAAGAAAAAAGAAAAAAAGAAAAGAAAAAGCAAAGCTTGCCCGGAGATGAAAAATGTTTTCAAAGTAAAGAAATATAGAAACATGAAAATTACATTTTTTGATCTTTTTTGTTCTCATTTTCTGTTCTTTAGTTTAATAGTAATTATATATAAACACTGTAAGTGTAGAGAATTAGAAACACTTTTCTCTTTCAAGTTTCTCATATCTACATGTGTGTGATTTTTCCCATTCTCACCCCCAAGTGATAGCCCACCAAAAGAACTCTACAGCTCTCTGCTCAATGCTCTCTCTCCCTCAGTTCCCTCTGGTGACAACTATAGTTTTCATTGAATCTAAAAGTTTTTCTTGTTGTTTCTTACCAGTTCCTTTGCTTATCTATTTATATTTCACATAAAAGTTAAATCATTTGAGAATTGTCTTTATTTCATGTTTACTTATCATAACCACCCCGATCACCATTCATTTTGTCCAAAAGGACAACATTTCATCATTGTTTCTAAAAACAGGGGCCACCCACCTGCCATCACAAAAGCCCCAACTTGGAACAGAAAGGCCAGCGAGATCAGCCCCAACTCCCCACAAACTATCCTCATGGACCTAGTTCGGCAGGTTGGTGGGCAGGGACCTCTGGGTCACCCTGTTAAACTGGCAAATGCAAAACAGCCCCTTGCCCACCCTTCTGCCTCTGAAACTCACAGCTGCTATCACAAAAGCTCCAAACCCACAAAAAATTATATATCACAAACACCAGAACTAGTGCACAACACTTCATTCATATTTGGGCATCCTCACTTAGTTAGAATAAATAAAACCCCAAAAAGACATACCTCCAACCACCTCTTCCACAATTAAACAGACCGCCTTTAAAATCGAAACAAAAGAAAGCAAAACAAAAATACAACCCGATACTCCGCATTCCAACCCACCCAATGCAAAGAATAATGGGGAAACTAAAGAAGACACCAGCAGCTCAGGATATGGAACGAAATTCTCACAAATTTCCAAGTCCTTCAAAGCACACAAACCCTATAATTGAGAAACTAAAAGAAGCATTTAATGCCTTAGCATTGAAATTTAAGGAATTACTAACCAAATAAATTAAGAAATCCATAGATGAACAATTTAACCAAGTCAATGAAGAATTCTATCAGAAGATGAGAGAATCCATACACATGAAACTAAAAGAACTTAAAAAACATAAGACATGCCGGCGAGGTGGTGCTAGAGGTAAGGTGTCTGCCTTGCAAGCACTAGCCAAGGAAGGATCGCGGTTCGATCCCCCGGCATCCCATATGATCCCCCTAAGTCAGGGACAATTTCTGAGCGCTTATCCAGGAGTAACCCCTGAGCATCAAATGAGTGTGGCCGGAAAACCAAAAAAAAAAAAAAAGACATAAGTAAGACATAAATAAAACATAAGACATAAGTAAAAACATAAGTAAGACATAATAACAGAATTACACACATAGACAATTACAAGGATGAAGTTGAAGACAAAATACAAGCCAACAACAAAATAGAAGTCAATAAAGAAATGAGAGACAAAATATTGGAAGAACTTGTAAGACAAAAGAAATAATCTATGACTAATAGGAATACCAGGAGAGGAAAGGGGGAAAGGGAAAGAACAAGAAGTAGTCAGGGAAATAATAGCAGAGAACTTCCACGTTTTGTAAAGAGATGTTTGTACAAATACAAGAGGTAAAAAAGAGTACTAAAAGAAACAGATCCTAACAGATCAACACCAAGACACATAGTAATTTAATGGCAAACAAATCAAAACAAAACAAAAATAATAAAGAGTGAAAAGAATTCTTCAAAGCAATAGGGAGGAAAAAAACCTCAAGTGCAACGGAAGGAACATAAGAAGTAAATCAAATCTTCCATTTGAAACAATTCAGGCAAGAAGAAAGTGGAACGACATATTTAAATTTCTAAATGAAAGAAACTTCTAAGCTAGAGTTCACTACCCAGAAAACTCTCATTTACATGGGAGAGAGGACTATAAACATTCTCAGACCATAAAAAGAACTTGCATTATTTGTTCTAACCAAACAGACACTACATGAACTACTCAGAGATCAATTTCACAAACCAAACCTCCAATTGGAACAACACTACACAATATAATTTCACAACAACCTTCCCTGTCAATAATTTCCTTAAATGTCAACAGACTAAACTCTCCCATTAAAAGGCACAGAGTAGAGGGTTGGATCAGGAAACAAATCCAGCTATCTACTGCCTGCAGGATACACACTTAACAGTTCAGGATAGAAACAAGCTGAGAGTACATGGAAATCAATTATATATGCCACTGGAAAACAAACAAACAAACAAACAAAAGCTGGGACTGCCATACTCAAATTAGAACAAATTCCATTCAACTTCCCAAAATTACTGGATCTTATGCCTTTGAATTTGGGTTGAAATTATGTTGTCAACATTCCTAGGCCTTCAGGTTACAGATATAAAATTAGTTATGTGAGTAATTCCATATACTGAATCAATCTTGCTCTATAAAACATACTATATAAATGTATTTATATATTATATTAATTATATATTTTATAATTTTATATTAGTATTGTTAGATGAATGTTATACATAGAAATATATTTATATAAGTATAAATGTATAGGCTTCATTCATCAAATGATTGAAGCACTAAGCTATTTCAACAATATGTGAAAGAATTTTTAATTTTATTCTTTTGCTTATTTGTATTTTGGGCCACATACAGCAGCACTGATATGTTACTTTTGGGATTGTGCTCAGTATTTACTCTGTTAGGGACCAGATGGGATCCTGGAGATTGAACCTGATTAGCCGTATTTCAGGCAAAAATGCCCTACCCACTGTGCTATCGCTCTGGCCCAAATATATGTCAATCTTTAGAAGAAAAATAATAAAAGCAATTTAGCAATTTATTTAAACAAATATCAATGATACTAACAATAAAATGCAGAAAATAGGGCCGGGCGGTGGCGCTGGAGGTAAGGTGCCTGCCTTACCTGCGCTAGCCTAGGAGATGGACCGCGGTTCGATCCTCCGGCGTCCCATATGGTCCCCCAAGCCAGGAGCAACTTCTGAGCGCATAGCCAGGAGTAACCCCTGAGCGTTACCGGGTGTGGCCCAAAAACCAAAAAAAAAAAAAAAAAAAAGCAGAAAATAATGGTTAAGAAGATAATACAGGCATCTTCAAGGAGGAAACTGCACTCTCCAAGCAAGTGAAAGCAGAGATTAACAGATGAGAATATATTAAGCTGAGAAGCTTCTGCACCTCAAAGGAAATAGTGCCCAGGATACAAGAGCCACCCACTGAGTGGGAGAAACTATTCACCCAATACCCATCAGATAAGGGGCTAATCTCCAAAATATACAAGGCACTGACAGAACTTTACAAGAAAAAAACATCTAATCCCATCAAAAAATGGGGAGAAGAAATGAACAGACACTTTGACAAAGAAGAAATACAAATGGCCAAAAGACTCATGAAAAAGTGCTCCACATCACTAATCATCAGGGAGATGCAAATCAAAACAACGATGAGATACCACCTCACACCACAGAGAATGGCACACATCACAAAGAATGAGAATAAACAGTGTTGGCGGGGATGTGGAGAGAAAGGAATTCTTATCCACTGCTGGTGGGAATGCCGTCTAGTTCAACCTTTATGGAAAGCGATATGGAGATTCCTCCAAAAACTGGAAATCGAGCTCCCATATGATCCAGCTATACCACTCCTAGGAACACAAAAATACAATACAAAAACCCCTTCCTTACACCTATATTCATTGCAGCACTATTTACTATAGCAAGACTCTGGAAACAACCCAGATGCCCTTCAACAGACGAATGGCTAAAGAAACTGTGGTAAATATACACAATGGAATATTATGCAGCTGTCAGGAGAGATGAAGTGATGAAATTTTCCTATACATGGATGTATACGGAATCTATTATGCTGAGTGAAATAAGTCAGAGAGAGAGAGAAAAATGCAGAATGGTCTCACTCATCTATGGGTTTTAAGAAAAATGAAAGACATTCTTGCAATAATAATTTTCTGACACAAAAGAGAAAAGAGCTGGAAGTTCCAGCTCACCTCAGGAAGCTCACCACAAAGAGTGATGAGTTTAGTTAGGGAAATAACTACATTTTGAATTGTCCTAATAATGAGAATGTATGAGGGAAATGCAGAGCCTGTTTAGAGTACAGGCGGGGGTCTGGTGGGGAGGAGGGAGACTTGGGACATTGGTGATGGGAATGTTGCACTGGTGATGGGTGGTGTTCTTTACATGACTGAAACCCAAACACAATCATGTATGTAATCAAGGTGTTTAAATAAAAATAAAATAAAATAAAATAAAAAAATAAATTAAAAAATAAATAAAAATAATGAAATAAAAATCATTATCTAAAATCTTACCCAATTTACCAAGGCAGTGGAAGAAATTATTCCACACCTTTAAATTATTTTATTTTAAAATATCAACTAAAATTTAGGCACACCTGATGATGCTCAGGGGTTACTTCTGGCTAGGCACTTAGAAATCACTCCTGGCTTGGGGGACCATTGGGGATGCCCAGGGGATCAAACTGCGGTCTATCCTAGGTTAGCACATGCAAGGCAGACGCCCTACTGCTTGCACCACAGCTTCGGCCCCAAATTTATCATTTTTATTTTATTTTATTTAGTTGTTATTATCAGGCAACATCTACTCTTGCTTAGGTTTTATTCCTGGTTCTGTACTCAGATATCACTCTTGAATCATATATAGAGAAAAGGACCAAACATGAATAAGCTGTGTGCAAAGTTAGTACCTTATTCACTCTTCTGTCTTTTTCTATTTTCTATCTATCTATCTATCTATCTATCTATCTATCTATCTATCTATCTATCTATCTATCTATCTATCTATCTATCTATCTATTCTATTCTATCTTGCTGGCCCCAAATAAAAATTTTAATAATAATTTCAAGAAATATTAAATTCTAAAAATAGCCAATAATCCATCAATATAAATAAGGATAAATACATTGTATATAAATTTATTAACACACAGTAACATTAAAATTTAAATATAATAAAAACAATTTTGAAAATTACACCAGGAAAATTTTTGGGGGGATCATACCTGGCAGCGCTCAGGGATTATTCCTGGCTCTGCGCTTAGGCTCAGGGGATGATATGGGATGCCAGGATTCGAACGACCTTCCTTCTGCATGCAAGGCAAACACCCTACTTCCTTGCTATCTCTCTAGCCTCTACACCAGGAAATTTTTAAATAGAAATGGGATATAAGAACTAAATAAAGATTATTTTTAGATGACAATAATGCAAAGAATAATCACATATATGTATAGTGCATTAGTTGAGAGAACTATTAAATTACTCCATCAGAAAAAGTAAGGTAGGTTTTCTGGATTTATCGTTAAGTTTTTAAAGCTTAAATCAGTCTATAGTCTTCATCATGAACAAAACAAGGTAATATGCCTAATGAGTTCTATTATCAAAATAGGGCTAGAATTACTAAATACATTTGATAAAAGAAACTTGCTAAGTAATTTGGATCAAACAGAAGAAGAAATATTTTTTGAAAATTAATAAAATAATCCTCTATTATGTTATAGATTTCATTATAATTTCCACTTGTGAAGTGCAGAGATTTGGTTCAAAGTTGTTACATATTTAAGAGCCTTATCAACAACTAATAGAACTAAAATATAAACCATTGCTACTCATTTAAATGTTCATTTTCGGGCCCAGAGAGATAGCACAGTGGCGTTTGCTTTGCAAGCAGCCGATCCAGGACCAAAGGTGGTTGGTTCGAATCCCAGTGTCCCGTATGGTCCCCCGTGCCTGCCAGGAGCTATTTCTGAGCAGACAGACAGGAGTAACCCCTGAGCACCACCGAGTGTGACCCAAAACCCTAAATAAATAAATAAATAAATAAATAAATAAATAAAAGTTCATTTTCCTAACCACTTAATTAGGCTACATTCCAGATAAAATATATGTATATACAGATTATGCTAATTATACTTAATATAAAAGAATTCATGATTAAACCTAGGGATAGGTCAGCAGCAAAATGCATATGTGTTACAAATGTGAAGTCTTCAATGTTATCTTTCATGCTTCCCACTAGAGGGGGCTCCATCTTGGTCCCTCTATTATCTGGGAACCCTGGCTCCACAACAGAGAATGCATTTCTAGTATACCACACCCAAATGTGAATAACTCCCGGAATTAAAGTGTCTAATCTGTCCATCACAGAACCTCAAATAAGATGCAAGCACAGTGCCAAGATGAGGTGCACATATATGTAAACTTAGTCAAATGTATCAAGATCAATCTACCTATTATGTGGTGGAAGCAAGAGGATGGATTGACCAGCATAAAAATTACAGCTACTGATAAACAAGAGTTTATATAATGGACAAGTAACCCAACCTGTAGTGTTTAATTGAAACAAATTTTGCTAAAAAGTAAAATCTCAGATCCAAGTGGCACAGTGTACACATTTTTGCAAGTTAAGAAAATTATGCTGAACTTTCAAGTGATGTATTTTTATATATATATAAAAAAAAACAGTGACTAAAGGTAACAATAGAGCTTGTATAAAAATTTTAGGACAACAAGCAATTTGGCCATGCTTTACATCAGAATAGGAAGGAATTTGAAAAGCCCTAGGTCCTCTAATAAAATTTATTAAATTAATTATTTTTGCTTTGTTGCTCTAATTCTAGCTTTATATAGCAAAAGTGAAGCTATACTCATGTGTGCTTATTTTCACACTTGTAAACCTACTTTATTTTCCCTTTTTATTATTATTATTTTTTTAATTATTATTAAAGAAGGCACATACCCAAAATGGTGTGAACAATCTGTGTTGGTAGAGAAGTAGTGTAAAAGGAACTCTCATCCACTGTGGTAAGAGTGTTGTCTGGTTCAAACCCTGTGGTAAGATGGTATGGAGAGTTCTTAGTAAACTTAGAGTTGAGCTTTCCATACAATCCAGAAATTCTATATTGGGGCATTTTCCCTCAGGAGAGAAAATAAATATTTCAAAAGGACATATGCACACCATTATTCATCACAACACTTATTAAATAGCTAAGATATGGACTCAACCTATATATACAATGACTGTTAAGTAGATTACTATGAAAGATGAGATAAACCCACTTGACTCTATATAGAATTGATTCAACACTCAGGCTACAGAAATAGTACAGAGTGCAGGGCATTTGGTTACATGTAACCTGATCAGAGTTTCATCTCCAGTAACCCAGGTAGTCTCCCAAGACACACTAGGAGTGATCTTTCAGCAAATCTGGTTATGTCTCCCCACATAAAAAAAAAAAAAAAAAAAAAAAGAACCCTTATTAAGCACTAGTGTTGCCACATATGGTTACACAGTTCTGCAGCATGGATTCTAGGAAGCAACATTCACATGGAAAATTAGAGTTTACACTTTAAAAAATAATTACAACTACCTCAGTTCTTACTATTATACTTTGTGTTCTCTACTCCCTGCTAGAGTATGAATTTTTGTCAATTTTGTTTCATAATATATGGCAACTAACTAGAACTACATATCTTCCAAAGTAGACATTCAATAAATATTTATTAAACTAATAAATCAAAGAAAACTAAATCTAAGGTTAACAAATTGGAAGGTTCTACTGCCATGTAAGAATGATGATCCTAAAAAGAAATTAGAACAAATTAAAAGAGGCGTTGGGTTCGGAGCTATCATACAGTCGGTATGACATTTGCTTTGCCTTTGACTACCTGTGGTTCAATCCCTGTACCTCATATGGTTCCCCTAAGCTTTGCCATAAGTGATTTTTGAGTTCAGAGCTAAAAGAAACTCTAAACATTGTTGAATATGGCTCAAACAACATCAACAACTGCAATAACAACCAAATACATGAAAATAAGTAAATAAAGGAGTCATAATAACTTAAGTTGTACAAATAACTGTTAATTATCACTTGTTAAACTTGTTAAGGACATTTTAAAAAGTATGCTCCTTTATACTGCCTGGAAATGTAACTATTACCTTTCAAGCTTTGCTTATGACACATACTATAGACCCAAATTCCTACCCATCTTCTGCCTTATATCTGTGAAATTATTTTTCTTTGATAATAAAAATTACAATATAATACAATATAATAAATATAATATGTAATAAATGATAATAAAAAATTTTAAAGCTATGAATTCTTTCCTCTTAAAATAAAGAAAAACAGGTGAACAATGATAATGAATGATGAGAAGTGAGATGTTATAGAAGAAAAATAATAACCTTGGAGATATATGAAGAAAAATTAATGAAAAATTAAGATATATATTAAGAAAAATTAGGGTCCTTGGAGTTTCTTGGGAAATTTAGTGAGAGTTTAAGTGAAGCTAAACAGTTCAATTTCTTATTGGCAAAGTAAAATGATGGCTTCAAAATGGCCACCTCAAAATTCCATGTTTTTGGTATATAACCCACCCACCCCCACCAACTGCTCAATTTGACTGGCTTAAAAAAAATTTCAACTTTTGTGAATCAATAGATACATTTAGGAATGTATAGCGAGTGACTATCTTTTAGGGAAAAAAGTGACCTGAAAATGGAACATGATGTTACACAAATGTAAAAATTGCATCATGGTAGTCAAATGTGACACAAAAAATAGTGGCAGGGTGGAGAAATGCTCTTTCCTTTAAAGCTGGGTATAAACTGATAATAATCACAGTATAAGAGGGTGAGGAGTATTTACAAGATACAGAAATTTTTAAAATGGTTTTAGAGTCTTTATGTAAAGTTATTCTAAAAAAAATTCAGCAGTTAATGTAACCTTTGCTGTTGCCAGGGGTTTCTGTAGAATATTATTCAAACTAGCAACAATAATTCACCAAGAATTCAGTAAACAGACTCTGAGGTTACATTCTCTCTCCTCTGATTACTTTCTCCTCTACCATAATGTCAGGTGAGAATATCACATTCACTTTGGCAGTCAGGTTTTGTTCAGCAGAAAGTGTGAAATATCAAGTGAGAGAAAGTAACACTGTGACTCATATTATTATTTTCCCAACAAATAAAATTCTACTAATATAAAGATGTGTATAATCTACTAATCCTATAGTTAAAAATCAACAAGATCATCTTCTAAAATTGTGACATTATTCAACATTATTGTAAAATAAACCCAAGAAAATGTACATGTACTACTAGTGCTCAATTGTATCACCTCTTCTGCATTTGCTATATTAAAAATAACAATAAAACAAAAAATTTCAAAGCTATGGAATACTAACCTCTAATATAAAGGAAAATAGGAGAACAGTGATGATGAATGATGAGAAATGAGATGTTATAGAAGGGAAAATATAGTCATCACTTGCCTGACCTAAAAAGATAAGCATAAACATTTTTTCTTCATTTTAAATAAAATTCTTCAGTTAAACATTTAACTTTAAGAGTGAGTACAGAGTCTATAGTTGTTCCTATGGCAGTATAATTCAAGGGTGGAGAAACCATGTATCTCTTAGGCCAAGGAAATTCCTGTTCTAATTTCCCCAATGTATACTGTGCCTATGCAAAAAAGAAAAAAAAAAAGAAGAAGCACAGCCCTTTTTTAAGAAGTTGTTGGTCTTATTTTTTTTTTCTTTTTTGTTTTGGTTTTTTCTTTTTTCTTTTTTCTTTTTTTTTTTTTTTTTGGTTTGTTTCTTTGTAGCTGATAGTTTTGATTTTTGGTTCACTTTTTTTTTTCTTAATCCTTTTTGTCCTTTTTTTGTTACTCCCTTATTGTTTTTTTTGTTTTGTTTTGTTTTGTTTTTGTCTTCTCTCGTTTCGTTTTGTTTTGTTACTTTTTTCTTCTTTCCCCTTTCTTCTTCCAAAGGGATACTTACAACACCTAGACAGACTTGTCCCATATCCCTTCTTATATCTCCAATAGAGCCCATTACTGGAATCACCTAGATCAGCATCATAATTGGAGGGAGAAAAAATAAATGGTAGCAAGACCAGACAATAGTATGTCCATTTGGTGGAAATAAAAAATGATCAGACTTGAACAAAATCCAAAAATCAACTACAACAGAAATGATACCCAATCTACATTAAGCTGTACATGGGGGTAACAGTTGCACTAGCATTTGGGGGGTAGAGGGAGGTGGAAGTGGAATGCATGTTGGGAACAGGGGTAGAGGGAGGATAACTGGTAGTGGAAATGCCCCTCATTCATTGGCACCATGTGCCTTAAATATTACAGTGAAAGATTTGTAATTCACTTTGTCCACAATAAAAAAAAATTAAGTTCACAGAAGCATGTGAATATTTGTGTAATGTAATATCTCTAGATGGATCTAAGGTGCAAGGATAAATGAAAGGCCTCAAATTTAATCGCTGGTATCATAATTCTACACCCTCTTACACACACACACACACACACACACACACACACACACACACACACCACTGAGTGTACATTGAACTCCTTGCAAGGCCTGGTAGACTCAACACTTCTGGGAATAAGGAGGATGAAAGGAGAAAGGAACTAAGGAGTGAAGGAAGGAACAAATGAAGGAAGGTTAAAATGTAAGAAAGGAAAGGTGTGAATTCTAATACTGATTCATAAATAGCTATGTTCTGCATGTGTGCTCTGTGTGTGATATAAACTTGGTTAGTATTGTATTTTATGATACAATATTATAATAGAGTAAAAATATTTTCATACACAAAAGATAAAAGTGAAGTCAATTGAGTATTTGTGTAAAGAAATCCAAGAGGATTTCTTTCAAATGTATACATAATGATATTTATTATTGTTATTATTATTTTTGATTTATTTATCTATTTTGGTTGATTTTTCTGTTTGGGTGCGATTATTGAAAGTGTTGTCCCCAATTATATTTATTTTTTTTCTTTCTTCCTTTCTTCTCTTTCGTTATGTGCTATACCATGTTTCTTAATTCAAGATTCAAGACCATGGCGTGATTTTTGTTTGTTTGTTTTAGTTTTGTTTTTTTTTTTTGGTTTGTTTGTTTTGTCTGTTCTTTGAGGTGCTTATCGATATAGCTGGAGCCCTCAATTCATGGGAGGACTGCCCTGGTTTGTCTCTAAGGAGGCGAGATTGGGGAACAGGTGACTGGGCTGCTAGAGCAGTTCACATGATCTGTGGTGGTTATTCATTGAAAATGTACCTCATTATATCTGATTTTGCTTTTCTTGGGCAGCCCTGTCAGCCAACCCACCAGCTGTTAAGCAGTTTACAAGTAAATGTAATTTTTTTTTGTTGTGGGGTTTTGGGTTTTTTTATATTTTATATTACATTTTGTTTAAAGTCCTATGAATGTATATGTGTGATTAAATGGCTTTTTTGTTTGAAAAAAATAAATAAAAACCATTACAAAAAAAAAGCAAATATGAGGATAAATAACAAAAAAAAAAAAAAAGAAATCCAAGAGAATTTCTTTCAAATGTATACATAATGAATCATGGTGTATACTTTAAATATATTGTCACTGAATATATCAAGTATGTCTCAATAAAACATAAAAAGTAATTGATTTAAATAAAAATGGAAAATATCAACTTAAAATTAGTCCTAAATCATCCTGGTATGTATGACTTTTTAAGGTAAATTCAGTAACACTGGGTATAATGAGACCAGAATAAATGATCATATATTTAAGTATTGTCTTTAATATATATAATTAAGCTTAAACACTTCAATTTGCCTGATAACCAATATATATCAGTTTAATCAAAATTTAGAGTGTCCTCATTTTCAACTGGTATTTTTTTGTGTGCCCCAAATTATCTGTACAACCAACTAATTGAATTAATAGTGACTAATTGGTATGTAGCTATTTGAGCAATTATTCACTTTGTACATAGAAGTAGTGTTTATTTCAAGTGTACTACTCATGCCAAGCTTTAAAAATTTGGCTGAGAAGTTTAGGAAGACAAATTACATCAATGCCATATCATGCCTTACCATAAATAAGTAGAGCACAAATAAATACTAATTTTATATGTTCTCTGAAATAATATAAAAATCTCAAATTGCATTTGTGCTGTGTCCAGATATTTACAAAAAGCAAAATAAAAGCCGAATGTAACACGTGCCAAATATGAAAAGTTTAAACTCTATTTTGTTAGGTCGTATACCCCCAAAATAAGAAGGGATGATCTCATGAACTTTTAGAAGCATGAATAATCATCACAATATCTAACTAAAAAAATAAATTTTTATTCTAGAAACCTTACAATCACATCATAAAACAATGACTTCTCTTAGAATTTGAATACTGGGAAAATAAAAAGAAAGATTTGTTTCTCATTAACATTTTATTGGAAGATTTAATTATAGATGATTGCGGTGATAAATTTAAAACTCATTTGAACTTTGTAGTACTAACACTCTTAGATCTTCATCGTGTACTATGATTGGAAATATGGAAAGGAAGTTTAGGGAATTGAAATGTTTTTTGCCCTATATGAAATTATAAATTATTTTCTATTAAAAGTATGTCTGGTAGTTTCATTTTTCAATATTGTTATAAAAGTTGCATTAATAAAATTGTACATATTTAATGTTGGGATTCTAAATGAAAAACACTTTTCATGTAAAAAATTTTTATGTTGTTTAAATTTTCAACAATTATATATAAAGAAGTCTCAAAAAATTAGAGTATATGCATATAATTATTATTTTCCAGATTAACTGGTCATTTGTTTTAAAATACAAATATTAAATAATAGCTTAAAATAAATGACATGCATGCATTTAAATGTAACTATAAGTTTGGAAGATATACCATTGAATATATTGACTCAGAAATACAAAAATTTCTAAACTATAAATCACAATATATAAATAAAAAGTTAAATATAGAAAAATGAACAAAATATAATAGAACCCTTTACAATTTATTAGGGCATAAACAATCATAATAAAATGATGATTTATACATAATCTAATGGGTTAATTTTACTAAAATTTATTTTATGCTGCAAAAATAAATTTAACATGCCATGTGGTGTTTTCATATTTATATTTTTTACTCTAAGATACTAGAAATTCCTCTTACCAATACTAGAAATTTTGTTTAAAACAAACTAATTTGGGGCGTGATGGTAGTACATTTGCCTGGCACGCAGCTGACCTAGGATGGATCTTCGTTTCGATCCCTCCGTTTCCTCTGTGGTTCTCCAAGCCAGGAGCGATTTTTTGAGCACATAGACAGGAGTAACACCTGAGCATCACTGGGTTTGGCCCCCAAACAAAAACCAAAGAAACCCTAAAATTGAGTTTTATTTTTCTAATACGTTTGCAGATAGATGTGTGGGTTTTCCTAGCATCTTCAGTGTGAAAATAAACAACTTAATATATTCCATAATCAGACAGTTATAACTTTTTAAAACTTGAATCAACTTCAATTGTTATACATACCTTATGTTACGCATCACTAAAAACTTAGGAATGGGTTGTAGTTTTATTTTGTTTCCTTGTAATCATTAATTTCTTTAGAATTAGAAGAGATGGAAAAATAAAATGACACATGAGAGTAGGTGAAAAACTGTTATGCACTACTGCTATTGTGGAATATTTTAAGATCTGAAATTTGAAATAAAAAGAAATAGTTATGAGTCTATAGCACCAAAAATCCATGTCCCTATAGAGGGAATCTTAGTAATAAAATATAACACACTAGATTTGCCACCTTTCCCAAAAAAAATAAATTCTAAATACAGACTACTGAATTACAGAAAGTAAATAATGCTTAGCTACTTATTAAAAGGAAGATAAACTTAAATATTAATGAAATTGCCAATACTAAGGCATAGCTAAAAAGCATTCTATATGGTCATATA